>NC_138528.1:134514727-134672227 GCF_964234715.1 Podarcis melisellensis | reverse complement strand
AGTGAAAATTGGGTGCTTTGCCTTGTGCGTGTGGAGGTTCTTCTAAGCACAAAGCCACCATTAGATTCAACCTATTGTTTGGCTCAAACAAGCAAATGGAACTTTGGCACATGTTTTAAGTTCTTGCTGAACTGCATTGAAAAATATCTGAGCCCTCATAGTAAAAGCTGCCATTGCATGCACACACCAAAATAAGCAAATAATGCTTTCCCTACAGTATGCATTCTGTGCTTGAATGTGAACATTCATTGGTGTATGTACTTGTATAATGTATCACCACCACCGCCACCTTTTGTAATAGAATGATTTTGACTTTTACACTGTTAATAAAGACTTAACTTATCTACATGACATCCCAGATATGTTGAAGAAATTGCTAAAAGGCACGCACTGTTACAAAACCATTTTCTGTAATCAGGTATAGCGACTCAGAAACATAGGCACAACTCTTCCAAACTGAATCATATTTAAGCCCTGCTAAGATCAATGAAAATGACTTAAGAATATACTGATTTTTCCCACTGAAACAAATGCGCTTTAATGCTTAACCTTGGCAGAAAAATGCTCAGGCTTTTAAGAGGAAGGTTTAGGAAATGTTCCATGGGTCTTGTTCCTCTATGTGATGTTCTTTCTTCCCTGAATGATATTTTAAAAACTCTTCCCCTCCTGCTTTTGGCTTGTGAATGTGCTTTTCTTCAAGGCATGTAAGAATTATCAGGTCAATCATTCAAACGGCTTTGGTGTAAACAAAAAACACTCTAGTATTTATGTATAACTTTACTAAAGAAACAAAAAAATAAGCTATTTCAATAGAATTATCTGCATAATGCTGCATCATCTGAATCGAGTGGTTACTATTGTTGGTATAAGACAATGCAAGTCTTAGATCCAACTCAATTGAAATGTTATAATATGCTGCCAGGTAACTGTAATGCAGATCAGCCTTCCCCAACCCGGTATTTTCCAGATGCTTTGGACCAAAACTCCCATCACCCCCCAACCAGTGTTTTGCTGGCTTGGACTGATGAGAGTCCAACAACATCTGGCAGGGCTACCAGGTTAGGAAACATTGGCATAGATTGTCCAGTTGACATAACCTGGTCTCAAAGCAGTTAACTGTTGTGTCTCATTTTTACTGTTCAATCTTTAGCAGTTGAAGAAACAGCTAACCTGCCTCCTTCTCCGCCCCCATCACCAGCTTCAGAGCAGACTGGAACATTGGAAGAAGGTAAGAATTCCCTTGGGCGTTGCAGAGCCCATCTCTAAGGAGAGAAACCCAGGAATCCTAATGAGAGAGGTAGGAGGATGACCTGTCAGCATTAATTTAAAGGGCAGCGAGCATTTTCCCTAATAGCAAGTTAGCAGTTCCACATTGTTGTAAAGCACAAGCAGTACCGATATGTACATTGTTATGTACGTATCTATATATGCTTATGGTGATATTTGGGAGTGTATATTAACATGAATACAAGTTTTGTTGCGCCATTGAATAGATATTCCAAATGGCTTTGAAAAGATTCTGATACCTTGAAGAAAGGGCAGGAAAAATTGTGGCCTTCTAGATATTGTTGGATTACAACTGCCAACACCCCTGGCCAATATTGGTCAGGCAGACTCATGCTGATAGGAGTTGGAGTCCAAGAATATCAAGAAGCCCATTGGTTCCACAGCCCTGCTTTTAAGGCTTGCAGATAGAGGATAATTCCACTTGGTACAATTTCTCTTATCACTGACTACCTGCGAAGAGAAAAGCTGAACTTGGAAAAATGGTTACAGCAATCTCTCAAGTTCTGGACTAGGGAAACATACTTACTACCCAGTATACCCAACTATAGAGGATGCAAAGGGCATCTCCTAGCAGTAGGAATGTCAATGTATTCTGGCAGCCCTCAAGACAAAACACAATAAAGCTTTTTCCAGCGCTTTATTTCCATGCTGGGAAAAGGTTCGTTTCTTGAATTAATTTCTTTCCATCTTTCTTTCTGCTTGCTTTATATCTGTTTTCTTTTAAATTTAGACATGACAGATAATGTAAAACATAACAGCATAAATGTAAAAAAATATCGTAAGATAAATGTGAATTAAGTGCAATTCTGTTCTGAGGTTATTAAATGCTACCGTGATGTTCAATATCTTCTTTCTCTTTCTGTATTTTTACATAGCCAGTGAATATATGCTTTACCTGAAACTTTTAAAAGCACAGGAGCATGCCATGGGGTTGGGGGGAAATGGCAAGTCGTCCCTGGTAATAAAATGAGTAATATTCTTACTATTTTTAAAATTGAGATTTGTTTGGGGGTGGGGGGGGGCGGAACTAGACTCCTGGGGTCAGCATTTTTTCAGATTTTACTGCAAACCATCATTATTCTTGTGAATACCTTTGTGGGTCCATGAATTTGTGTCCAAGTGCTAAGCTCTTTTTAATTTGGTGAGATTTAATATTGGAATAAATTTGATGTACCTGTGCCAGGAAGGGGGGGGGGATGTTGATCCTCTAAATGTTGAAATGCAGGTCCTCTCATTCCTGGCCATTTGCTCCAGTGCCTGGCACTGATGGATGTTGGAGTCCTGCAACAGTTGGGAGGCCACAGGTTCCCCACCCCAGGCCTGTATTGTAGAACCCCCTAACTTCAGCAGCCCCCATCTACAGAGCTCTGCAACCCTCTGTTGACAAAGAAATTTGAACATGTGCTTAAATCAAGAGGCCTCTTATTCACATGTTTAACAAAGGCTATTTCAGCCAATAGGCTGTAACTGGAGACTTGATTTTATATTGCACTCTGTTACCCACCACTTCATTATGTTATTAAGGTGACACTTTGGGGAAACTTTGTAGTCACAGTCTCTGCTTCTAATGGATGTTAGAGAGTATGAAAAGTTAGAGCTGAGCTTCATGTGCAGAAAAAACACATGATATATTCCTCCCGGGGCTATGCTACTTCCTTGTGGAAGGGAAGAAACTATGTATATTTGAATGCTCATGTTTCCGCATGCATGTTTGGGTTCATAAGTGTATACGTACCTATAATCTTAAAGATACATATAGCCATAAACTGAAACTTCCCTGTATGTGAAATGCTTTAACTCATCACAAAATCATCTTTCATCCCGCTCCTGGTACTGTGCGATGTGGGAGCCAGTTTTATGTTTTGAGAATTGATTAAAGAAGTGCAAAACTGGAAATAGCATGCTGATCCACCAGCTGTACTTGCTTGTCAGACATCAATGTGAAAATTAAGGACTAAACCATTACCTACTACTGTACTCCTGTGTGCACTAGGCTCATCCACACTTACTTTTTGCCCTGCACTTTCTAGACACAGGTCCACTTTTGAAAGCTCCATGTCAGAGCAATTTCTTCTTCTTCTTCTTCTTCTTCTTCTTCTTCTTCTTCTTCTTCTTCTTCTTCTTCTTCTTCTTCTTCTTCCTCTTCTTCTTCTTCTTCTTCTTCTTCTTCTTCATTCGCCCCACTGCTTTCCCCAGGAGCTCCTGGTGTTTAACATTGAATTGGAGCAAATGGCAATTAAGGTTTTCTGCAGATTGCCATTTACTCCAGTTCAGCACCGGAGAGCAGGTTTTTGTGGGTAAAGAGCTGGGGGAAAGAAAGAAAGAAAGAAAGAGAGAGAGAGAGAGAGAGAGAGAGAGAGAGAGAGAGAGAGAAAGAAAGAAAGAAAGAAAGAAAGAAAGAAAGAAAGAAAGAAAGAAAGAAAGAAAGAAAGAAAGAAAGAAAGTGTGGTAAGTGTGGATGAGCCCCTGAGTGAGCATTTTACGTTGACCTGTACATTGCTTGCACTGGTGCAATTTAGAGCTTGTGATGTGATGTACCCATGTTATCTAAAGTGCTCACTTTGAGAAAATAGAACATCCCACATTGAAGGGTTTGTTTGGGTACCTTTCTGTCTCAGAAGCACCCTTTTAACATTTTTGGTAACCCACCAGACCTGCTGATTGCAGTCTAAGATACCAGCATAAAATTGGCTTTATGTGGTAGTCATTAATGTTAGTGCTGTCGCTTTTCTGCTGGTTTTCGTTTTGTATAAAATGAAAATTGATTGATCTCCAGGAATGTTAAGGCTCTCTAATGAATTTAACTGCCAGCTACCTCTTCTCTGTGTTAGTATTTCAAAGAGATGAAACATCTCCAGGTCATTGTGACTCAGTAGATCATGTTGCTCCGACTGCTACAGCTAGCAATTCATACTGTATTTCTGTTTTATAAAAATCTGTATAATAGAGAAAATGATGGTTATAAAAATTAACCAAAAAAGCTGATGTTTGTGCAGGATTCTGAAGCTATGATGCATATATGTTTATTGAGTAGTGTATGTTAATATATCATTCAAGCTTGCTTTTTCAAGTTAACAAACAACATTATTTCAAAAGTTTGTTTTCCCCCCAGCTGAACAGCCAAGTCAACCATTTTTATTCAAATCTCCCAAAATAAGAGGTTATAACAATCTAAGCAGAGTTAATCACTTTTAAAACCCTTTTGTTTTAATAGAAGAATTAAATATCAGTAGGATTTTTATTATTCATAGCCAATGGCCATTAAAACATACATCACAAAAAAACCAAGAAAGCTGAAGAATAAGTCAAACATACACACTTACAGATTTGCAGATTATCAAAACTTTGAAAATCTGTTGACAGTCAACAAATACAATGCAATATAATTTTAAGGGTTTTTATGCAGAAGCATGTCCCACTAAGCTCGCCCAGCGTGGAATTACTCTTTCTAGGTATTTTAGCCTGGCAGAATAGTCCTAGCTTTCCAAGTGGTCGCTGCTTTCTCAGCCGCAACACTGAGAGCAAAACATTACTTTTAAGTACCATTGCAGCTACGACAGTCTTTCTCCCAGCAACCACAGCATCAGCACTAATAGTACCTTACCCTTAGCCAGGCGTGGACTAAGTCTGTGCTCACGATTTCAAGATAACATGCTCATGCAGCCATTCAGCACCCTGCAAACAGAAGACGCTGCTCACCAGACAGAAGGATACAGTGCCTTTCCAGGCAGCATAAACAGAATGTGGGAATGTACTGTAAATCTTTTTCATTGGAATAAGTGGAACTTCAGATTGTTTAACTTTGGCAGTATCATGCATATAGTCCAAGACGCTGCGTGCTTCACCATTAATGGGTAATCGTAATTTGAATGTGCTGCAAGGTATCTATGTGTTGTGTGTGATTTTATTTTATTTTATTATTATTTTTTGTAGAAAAGGACCGGAGGGTTGTCAGCAAACATGTTCAGCCAAAGCTCATTTCTTTTTCTGTCTCGAAACAACTTGCTTTCTTATTTGTTTGGTGAATTAATCTATATTTAGGGTTATGATCAACTAACTTTTACTCAGAGCGTATTATTGAAATTAATGATGACTAAATTAGTCCCATTTATATCATTGTGGGACTACTCTGTGTCTATAGCTTTGAAAACTGCATGCAGTGAGCCTGAGCCACAGGCATCTCAGGACTCCATTGCCCATTGTGACAGAGGTAGTCCCATTCTCCTCAGTGTCAGGGATTGTTGCATACATACAGCATTGAGGCATGTACAGAGCATTTTTCAGTACTGATGAAAACACACCCATCTATTCATGTCCTTCTCCATTAGTGCCTCATACTCCCTGTGCATGCGAGTGCACATGCATACACATGGGCCCCAGGTCAAACAGAATGCCTGTGAAAAGCTTTGCTACAAAGGAAGTGCAACTGTTGTAGTCTTATTTGCCATTTCTCCCAGAACACACGGTATCCCCACTTAACCCATGCACCATAACCCATACCTCTGCCATGGATTGAATTTGGGTTGAGATTTATGAGAAGTAGACACAGGTGGGTTGTTGATTTGCATCATTAGAAGCATTTGGGAACATGCTTCTGCTTGGTGTGGAATTTGGATTGAGCACAGGAAACGAGACTGCTAACACTCCATTCCTTTCCCCACAGCATTTTGATGCTGGTAATTTTGTCAGCAGGTTGCATAGTACAGAGTAGGAGGGTGATTTCCTTCAGTCATCCCAGGGTGGGAAATCACAGTGTAGCAGACATGACAAAGGTAGATGTGGCCAACCAAGCAGCAAACACAAATTAGAGAGACAGAGAGAGGTTTGTAAGGCAATTCTGTTTCAGAAGAGGGAAGGATTTGCTGCTGCTGCAGCAGCTTTCATTGTTCTATTTTGATAACTTGCTTCACCTACATAAAAGAATGAGTGGGTCTGTTTGCACAGCACTAGGAGGTAAGAAACCTAATTCGATTTTATTAAAACTATTTTGTGCATTGAGAATACTGTAGCAGGATTTCTTTTTTCAGGGTTTGGATTTCCCCCGAGCAGTGTGGAATACATTTAATCAGGCAGAGCTGGGGAAAGGGATTGGGTGCTGCCTTGCACAGACAGCTTACTCTTTGTCTGCTTCATGAGATCAAGCCTGGAGTGTGCACCGCTTTAGGTATAAAAGCAAGAATAAAAATGCTGAAGGAAAAGGACCCAGGATACAAGAGCTTCATTTATAATTTATGTCTTTGAGGAAGGATTTTGAGACCAGTGAGTGTTTTACAAATTGATAAGAGCTATTTTTTTCTAAAAGAATTAACACTGATTAGAATGTATTCTGATCTCCCCCCAGCCCCCTGCGCCCCACCCTGCTGGCAACAGATATCCAGCAGCTTGAATTTAAAAATGCTTTCTATAAAAATATTTCTCTGCTAGCTAGGCTTCAATCATTAGGCTGTACCAGGACAGTCCCAATTCATTTCAAAGAGTCTTGCTACAGCATATATTTTAAAGAGTACCTACTACAATGGACAAAAGAGCTGTATGATTGATTGATTGATTGATTTGTTACAACAATTAAAATATAACACATTCAAATATACTTCCAGTACATTTTCATTCTTCAGCAATTATGCCATATGGTGGAGGTCTTAAGTAGCAATATATGACCTTGAAAATTTAACATTATAAAGCAAACTAAAGAGAGGCACAAATCGAGACCCCTTCATTGTGTTGCTATTTTGCTGCATCATACAATTTAATTTGATTGTCATAATCATGCCATTCTGGGCCATGGCAAAGCATCATTGGGTCTCGCATCATTCATTGAACTGTATCTCCCATGTAGATTACTCCAGCTAGGAGTAGGAATCAGCTTTCATACATGAAGGATTGCTTGCTACCTCCTGGGGGGAACAGTCTTGGAATCAGGATATCTGTCAAAAAGGATTGGAAGCAGTGAGGGAAGAGTAGTTTGGACTGGGCTAACCTACATACTACGTAAGTGGTACTGGAAGTCTCTATAAGGAAAGGCAAGCCACACAGGCATTTTTGGGTGGGCTAGAACATCTTAACTAAAGCACCTTTCTCAGCTATCTGCTTAAGAATTCATATACCTTCAGCACCATTCCAATGGAGCTGGCATTGACCCAGGACTTTGGGTTTATGCCCACAGATTGGTTTGCAGACAGCTTCTCCATATACTTGCCCTGCAGTGAG
This sequence comes from Podarcis melisellensis, assembly GCF_964234715.1. Taxonomy (NCBI): domain Eukaryota; kingdom Metazoa; phylum Chordata; class Lepidosauria; order Squamata; family Lacertidae; genus Podarcis; species Podarcis melisellensis. Next base: position 134,664,733 of record NC_138528.1, on the reverse strand, counting down.
TCCTTTTGCAAATTCAGCTTTTACTTCTTTTAAAAGAAGTTAAGTTCTAATTCTCTGCATAGGAAACATGGATGGGGAGGCTGATTTTAAAAAGTGTAAAAAGTTGGGGAGAAAGCTGGCACTCCCTTAGAAGTGAAAACACATAACTTTGTGTGTGCAGACTAGCAGAGGATGAGCAACTCTCTGTGCAGCAGCATCTCTTTCCACCTTTTATTCTGGTACAGACACGTACATAAAGAGCAAATGGAAGAGCATTTGCTTTTACTGCTCCATGTAAAAGCCGTTGACCAGTTAAGGTAATGACATCCTAAAGTGAAATTATATACTTGTCTTGTGTTTAGAATGAAAATACATTTGTGGGGGTGGATAAGGGAGTGAAGAAATCTGCATAGCTTCCAGCTTGAAAGGCACTGATAGAATCATAACTTTATACAATTAATAATAAAAAAGGTTGATAAAGCAAAGTGAAGTCCTTGTACCCTGTGAAACTTCTGAGTTCCACCTTTCCTGAGGCAGTCACCTGTGGTATCAAGGAACTTCATTCGCGTCCCTCTAATGGCAGTGCACAGAACTGCCCCTGGGAAAGTACTGAGAAAAATGGGTGCACTCATGCAAGTCTTTAGATTACGTGAACTACACTTGAAAATAGAAATTACCTGTTTCTGGTTTGCTTTTGCATTGTGTGTTAGCAATAAGTGGAGGAAGTTGAAATGTGAAAATAATAATTTTTGTAGGTTTTTTGTATGTTGGAGCAAATCCTGGACAGTAAGCTACAAAGGAAGATCAGCTGAAGAGGACCTCTGCTGAATACAGCATTCAACCAGATACCAACTTTCAAGCTTTGTGGATGCTTAGTCAAGCTTTAACTTTGTTTCTAGTCTTCCCAAAAGCAAAGCGTGACATAATGAGTTTACTTGTACCACTGTTCAGTAAGAGGAGATTGTGATGCTTAACCTCTTTGTTGAAGTGAATTTGTTTGTTATCTTAAAAGAAAAAGAATTCATTTGTGGCTCCTTATATACTGCCTGTTTTTTGTCAGTGGCTAAGACAGTTCTTGGGTTATAATAGTCTGGGATAATAGTCTGGAATAAGTAGGAACCCCTATATGGTATGTGTCTGCAGTACATAAAGTTATCATTCAGTAGAGGAAGGTGCAGGGTCTGATTATAAGAGCAACTCTTTAAAAAGATACTCCTAGGGGCCATACCTGATGTGATGGATGCAGTTACATTTGCTGTTCAGATGTCTACCTGTACAAATATAAAGTAATGGGTGGAAGTCAAACCTTTGCACCAGAGAGCTATACGAGTGATGGAAACTCAACTGGAATTGAAACAGGATGGGGAGAGGTGTGGCTGAAGTGATGGAGCACAGAAAGGTAAAACAAGGAAAGGATCTTGTTCCCATCACCAACATGCGCCTCATTTGCAAGCACTGTAGCCCGCATACTCACCAAACTCATATGCCCAAATGGGCAAACTTGGGAATAGACATATGTGATTGTTCCTATCACTATACTTTGGCCTGAGGTGGTAGGTTGGAGAAGTTTCCTAAGAGAGGGCAAGCAGTGATGTTTGTTTCCTTGGATTGCAAACATGCCCTGGCTGCATACATTAACTTCATTATTCTTTGGTGATTAGACAACATTTTTGCTTACTGATGGGATGATGAAATGATACCCAAAAGTTTCAAACCCGTATTTCAACAAATCATAAAAAGATTCTTCTGGATTTGGTTTTTTGTTTGTTTGTTTGTTTGTTTGCTTCCTTTATGGAGGGGATACCTCTTTTATTCTGCCTTGCTTGCTGGTGAATGTCTAGTTTTGTCCCAGTTTCTTTTTCTTTTACTATATAATGTGGTTCTGACACATACTGTGGCACATTTGACTTATATCTGGAATATCCTTAATCACTTAGGTGTTTGGAACAAAGTGCTTGTTTTGACTATTGGGTTCATTTGCATTGTGGAAAGACATGGACTACTCTTCCTGTAGGCACCACAGAAAACATAATAAATGCATTCAAGTTGACCAATGCATTAAATGTGTATATTGTGCCTTTGAGATGACATTGAGCTTAGCATGGTTGTTTCCTTTCATCCCATGATGTTGCATCAGTGTCCAGTACGTGTCTGCCTGTTTCCATTCTGTCTTGTGTTATGTCCTTCTGTCTCTTCAAGTTCTCTGTCCAGTTTCTTCCTGTGTGTCTGTCTGTAGATGAAGGAGCTGAGGATGAGGTGGGACCTCTTCGCTGCAGCTCATGGCATGGGCCAGCTGCCACAGGGGAGAGGCGTAAGTTCCTTGCCCCTTCCATTTCAGTGTCTGTGCCTGATGATGAGCCCTACAATTCAGATGAGGAGTACTATGAACACCCTTTGTTCAGCTCCGAATGGACTGAAGCTAGTGGACCTCCCAGTGCCACAGCCCAGAGTGCAGAGGCCTTTTTAAGCTATGAAGAAGGTGAACAAAGCATGGTCCCACTCTTCCTCCTCTCCTCTACCCTGCCATGCCACATTCATTTCATCATTTGTGTCCAGGGCTGTCAGGTATCAGGTTTAGTCCTAAAGTTTCAGAGTTTTATCCTCTACCTTCTCAGGGTCTTCAGGTCTGAGACCAGAATCAAAGGGAAATGCTATTTTAAGCTTGGCTTGGCAGTTTTTGCTACAACCTCATGTCCATCATGGTTTTTGTCTGTGCTCCCACCCCTTTTTTTCTTTGAACAGCAGACCTTCATGACACACCACAAATGGCTTTTGAAAGTCTCTTCATTTTCCAAAATAGGTTTCTTTGCAGTACATTGTGGAGTGGAGATGTGGAGTTACTTGTCTGGCTCTTTGGATTCCATTCTATGCCCCATTCAAAAGGTTTAGGCACTTACAACATTAAAATCTCCTTGCTGCTCCATAGTTCTTTCAAATACAGTAGTGTATTATTGATGGGGACAGATTGTTGAAACACCACACCCTGTGATTCCAGTCTCAAGGAGTGGGGCTCAAAACATAGCATTTTTCTCCTGGCAAGTGAAACTGACCAGGACAAATTTTGGGACATTTCTGAATTTATTTCTGGTGTGATCTATGGATTTTGCTTTAGTGGAGTGGGTTAATATAATTTTGTTTAGCTGAAACAGACTTTACATATTCAAACATTATTACATATTACATATTCAAACATTATTTGAAGAAATAACATCATTTAAAGAAATAGACAAAATCAAGAAATAGACAAAATCAAGTAGACTTTGACAACTATAATTACTTTTGACTTTCTGAAATTTAAAAGAAAAGTCGGAGAGAGATTCCATTTAAATTAATAGTGCAAGGCTAAGGAGTAAATCTTACACAAATCTGGAGTAGAGTCCCTAAGATGGTTGGATGGCGCCTTGTCTGCCTCCTTCTGGCAACTCCTGAAGCCAAGCTGGTGCCAAACATATTGCTCTGCTTTCCTTTGGACCACATCAGTGAGGCCGACCTGAGTGTCTTGTTATCTAGACAGCCTGGGGCCTCCATACACACTTGCCAGGCTTGTACCCCAGGGAGGTCATTTTGGTGCTGGTAACACCCCCGGAGGTGCACTCCATTGCCTCAAGACATACCGATGCCAACAGCAATGTTCCAACATAGATTTTGCAAGACCCGGCTCCAGAGTTCACCTGTGGTGCTCTATAGTCACCCACTTTGGACATAACAACAAATAAGCCATGGCTTGCATGTTCCCCATTCCATGTGCAAAGGGAAGAGATTCTGTTGCTTTGGGGGAACAAATCATGGTTTGTTACTACATCTGAACGCAGCAGACAGTGGCTTCTTCAAACCACATTTATGTTAACAAGGCAGGCTATCAAGCTTCATTTTTGTCATTTTGCATTGTATTCTGTACTTGTCTTAGCATGCTGATCAGCACCTATAAGGGCTTCCCTTAGACAGAACTGCTTTGTTCCTTGTTCCTTTTTCACAGCATGGAGCTCTGCCTCCAATGAAGTTCTAACTGGCAAAATGAGGACAATTCTGTATATCTCGTGTGGTTCTACTCAATCTTAAGTATAGAGTCCATCCTGCAAAGAGCCTTTATCATTATGCAAAGGGTGGCAGAAAATACTTCATGAGCTAATACAAGCGAAATCAATTTCCTTTTTAGCTTTTCTTTGGTTATGAAAAATCTCTTCTTTTATTCTTCCTGAATTCCTTTGTAGTACAGGTTTAAATAACTTTGCTGTATATTGCTGAATTGAAGGTAAGCTTGTTGAGTGCACAGCAGTGCATGCAAAGCCTCTAAACTGAGCCCTAAAGGTGTGGCAATGATCTGTCTCACATTGCTGCCTCTTGTGCCAAATAAGAATGCATGTTTCAATGATTTACAAAGCAACCCTATTCATACCTACTCATGTATTGAGTTGAATGGGGCTTACCCCTGGGTCACTATGACTAGGGTTGTAGCTTATTCAATGCTACAGTATTGTTACTTCACAAGGGCAGAATGGGTTTGAGTATTTTTAAGCACCAGGCGAATATGTGTTTATTCCATTTAATTTAAAATATTTGTACCTCACCTTTCCATCCACCAGGATCCACAAAGCAATTTTAAACAGCAGTTTAAAAGGAGTTATCAAAACATAAAACAGCAATAAAATAGCCACATAAGCAATAAAACCAATGCCAAAGCAGCAGGAAAGCAACCATTATCACAGGAGCCAAGCAAGTTTCCCACTGGGAGGAGTTGTAGTCTAGGCACCAATATTGAGAAGGCCCTTTCCTGAATAGGCATTATCCATTAGATGGCCGGGGGAGGGGCAGACATGGAGCCTCTGAGTCCGTTCATTCTAAAGAAGGTGGTTTGAGGCATCCCAGTCCCAGGCTACACAGAGCTTTAGAAGTCAAACCCAAAACCTTAGATTGAGCCTTAAAACAAAATAGTTACATTCTCTAGAGCTTTCAGATGCAGCCCAATGTAATGCATATTACAGTAATCAAAAGGGCAATGTATTTTGTTTGACTATTTATTAGTCTTTTTCAAAACCATCAATCACCACCACACATCTCCATTATCATAGATAACAATTTCTTTCCTACTGTCCTTTCCAGCTTGGGAACAATAAAACATTTTCAGCTTTATTTTATTACTGTGGCTTGCCCCAAAAGCATGGGCTATGCATACCATTTGGCAATTAGGAGTGCTCTGCAGGTTTGCAGACTCCTGGCCTTATCTCCTCTTTCTTTCTTTTCAGCTTCACACGCCCCTTTCCTTTTCCTTCCTTGGTTAGCATCAAGACTGAATTGACATAGCCATAGGTAACACTACCCATAGTTAGATTCTAAACTAGAAATTGAGACCAGGATTAGAAAGTTGTCTCTGGTTCTAAAGCTAATTATGGTTAGCGGTTATTGTAACTATTCCAGTTCAGATATAACAGTGAACAACTTCTAACCCTAACTAGAGAAGGGAGGGAGAAGTATGAGGGAAAGGAGCATGGAAGCTGTTTACCAAACCATGGTTTGACAGTCAAGAACGGATGATGTTTGAATCAGACCAATTTTCAACACAAAAAAGAAGACATTCAGCATTACAAATGGCATTGTCAGCCATAACAATAAAAAAAAATTAATGCAAGCTCACTCTGCTGCATGGTACTAAAAATGTGGTAACAGCTAAGGTGACACAAATGTATAAATTCTGTGCAGAGCTGAAAATGTTGTACATGGGCAACCAGTTTAATGTGTGCATCTTGTGTGTGTGTCTTGGTGTCGCCTCATTTTTCCATCCTTTCCCCCTTCTGTTCTGTCAAAGAAGAAGAAGAAGAAGACACAGTTAAAGGTCCAGTGGCTGATGAACCCAAACCTGCTGTCCCGCTTGGTGAGGAATGTGAGAAAATGAGTGATCCTGCTGAGCCTTTGCAACAGGCAGAGGGCTCCAAAGAGGCCCAGCAGGACTCCATTTCTGAAGACCAAGTGGCACGTAATGGGGGAAATGTCACCCTAGTTGAGGAGGAACCCTTGAAAGCCAAAATGCCTTCCTTGGGTGAGGAAGGTGTGTCCTCCTTAGGGACCTGCATGTGTTGGCTGCATTTGAGCTGTTCTCAAGCTTCCTCCACTCTGCTCCATTTACTCTTTCCCCCATTTAATACCCTCATGATTAATGCTCTTGTTATTATGCTTTGAGGAGTGCATAATGTGCAAGCCAACTGTGCAAATGCTGTGTGATGATGACATGGTTTCCCACCACTGCAACTGATTCCTGACTTCCCCCCCTAACCATGACACAGTATGCTATGCAGCCAAGCTGATATATCACAAAGCCTTCCCTCCCTCTTCATCGCAGATGTGTTTGCCAGTCACATTGCTGATCTGTGTATATATTTTTTACTTTTTGTTTTTGATGCAGAGGTTCATCTGCTTTTCATTTCAAGAAACCAGCTGATTAACCTTGACTATGACATAAAGAGGCTTAAATTGTACCGATGTCTTTTGTTTGCAGTGTGCAGTGTATTTTTGCTTGTGCTTCAGTACATTCTGGCTCAATTTCTCCAAGGCTGCTGCTTTTTATGTCATATCTTTGCCATTCATTGCAGTCCACCTTGACCCTCCTTAGCCATTGCCAGAATTTTTTGTTTTCATCTTCGTTACCTTTCTTACAAGTTGATGCTGAAAATTGAAAACCCAGTGCGGGAAGAAAATTTGCATGGATTCCCGTGATATTTTGGAAACCAGAATGAAGAGCAAGATTAAACATTGAGGGTGAAATCCTGTGTTACTAAGTCAAACAAATCATAATGAAGCTCTTCTACTTGAGGAAAAACTAAATACAAGTTCAGAGTTTGACCTCCTAATGAAATCTGTTAACCCTGTTAACCAGATTAGGCTGTGATCCAGAGTGTACTCATATTCTCAAGCACTTCCACAAATAATTGGACCAGAATTCAGCCTAACTTTTAATGGAATATTTGTGGAAAGTTTGATTAAGAGTGAAATGATTGAACACAAAGAATAAAAGTTGCTGAAGAAAAATCAGCTTAGCTTATATGACCTTTTAGACGAGGATGTCAGCATACGTTCTGTTGTACCAATCTAGACTAGATATAGAAGTGTTAATAGCAATGGGAGCTGTGGGGAAGCATTGGGTTGGGATTGCAGCAGTGGAACTTCACTCTGATATAATTCCTATTAAACCCCACCCCTTTCCAAGCTGTTTCCCTGAAGGTCAGATAGCACCTATTGGAGTCAGGGGTCTCAACTCGAAGTTCCTCTCAACAGCTGCTATTCACACTTTTTAAAAAAATCACAGAAGATTCTTTTTATGGGTGATCTGATACACAGTACATATAACATTATTTCTGTCAAAATCTCTCACAAATAACTCCCATTAAAACTTAAGTCATAGACTAAAAACATGAATTCTCTAATTGACCAGTAACTGGTTGAAAAAGAGTTCCTAGAGGGCAGGAATAAAATGACAACTTTTACGATGAAGTAAATAAATAGTGTCTAATCCGCTCTGGCCCAATGTTCTGCCTTAGGAATGAGTATAGTTTCACCTGTAAAAATCCTTAAGTCAGGGCACATAGGAAGGAATTCAATGTCATATTATTAGTACTGTTCCATCAGTACAATAATGTCTATTGCTAGACAAAACAACCTCTCCTTGTTTTCCCACCATGGAAAGAACTTTTTAACCCACCTGCCTTGCTTGCTGGGCTCAGAAAGTTCATGAGAAGGCTCCCACAAGATCCTGTAGGAGACTTGCAGGGCTTTCCCAGAACCCAGAAAACAAGGCTTAAAATCTCATCTTTCATGGGGAGAGGGCAGAGTGTAAGGCCCACTCAACATTGGCTTCAAACAAGTAGGGATGCTCACATGGGGCCATTTGTGGTGTGGGGTCATTCTGGCTTTGTGCAATTTTGCTTATATGTGCAATAGCCAGAAATGTAACCCTCATGTAAGATGAGCTCTTACCTGTGCTATCTATCTATCTATTTAGAAAATACTTAAGAGATGGAGGCTAGAGTTGATAGATGCATACAGCATTAAACACAAACTTAGAGAACTTGAGTAGAGAGAAACGATCCTCTCTTTCACATTAAAATCGACCAGAGATGTTAAATGAGCAGCAGTTTAAGGTCAAATTACACAACTGTAGTCTTTTGCCGGAATCATAATTTACAGAATTTTTTTAAAAATAATTTTTATTAACTGGCCAATCATATCAAATTAAATCACATCGCATAAATTCCAAATTACAAAGCCAAATTTTTAAATTTTGTTGGGGGAACCCATACTTCAAGATCCAAAGGGGCATTCAGATCATCTTCTTATTACTGCGTTAATGACCAAATCAGTCCCAATCAGTCCAAACAAAGTTCATAATTCTATCCAGTCTTATCTTGGTGTTTCCACATCATATCTTGTTCATATAATTTCTCTTTTTCCTTTACGATCTCTTCTGTTAGTCTCCTTAAGCCGATAGCAAGTATAATAATCCTGTGTGGATTTCCCGTTCCTCCATTAAGTCCAGATGGTTTCCATATATCTCCTTCGTAGATAACATCACTCTTTCCATCGTAAATTTTGGCATTTGTCGCTCTTAAGTCCCACCGAGGAGTTGATCCACGATATGTAAACAACTCTATTTCTCTCTTTCTCCTCCCAGACCCAAGAGCTCCAACAATGCCTCCCAAAATGGCGACGGCATTTTTAACTGCGTCATTCCAAAACTCTTAGCTTTCCAGTTTCATCTTGAAACATTGCTTTGGATCGAAAGTTTATCTCCACACAGCCTTAAATCCACAGCTTAGGTCCTTAATTTCTGACTCATTAGGGGAGGGGATTCTTGTTAAATCACATAGAAAAAAGGGAAGGCAGGTTTTTTCCCTCCTCCCCCCTGAGTCATTTGTCGTACCGTATCTTGACGTATCTTCTCATATTTTATTCTTGTCTTGTTATCAGAGATCTCTTCTGTCAGCAGTCTTTACTCCCCTTTTTCCTTGAAGCATGTGCAATTAATCTCGTCCAAATTGTTTCTTTTAAAGATCGTTGCAACTAGCGGCGCGAATCAGGGACGGCATCAAGGAGTGCCGAAATCCCACAGGAGGGCTTTGTGCCTAGTGCCCCCACAAATTCGGGGGTGGTATAGGGCACATCAGGCAAGGGCCGTCCCCCCCAATCCTGGGGGGGAGGTTAAGGAGGCTAATTACCCCCATCATAGCCTCCAAATTACCTCGTGTGGGTCGGAGAGATGTTATAGTCAGCCATCTTCTGATGCGCCACCTAGTGGCCCCGTAATTTACAGAATTAACCAACACAAAATACGATGAGGACCATTGTCTTGGATGGCTTCCTCCCCGCATATAAACCTGTTCAGAGAGAGCAGGTTGCTCAGTGGCAACTAGCTGCGTTAGCTAAAAGTTAGCACTCCAAAGACAGCATACCTTTGTTCATCAGGTGCTGAGCACCGTCACCATGATGCCTGCCTTGTGAGCTTCCGGGGGCACCAGGCTGGCCGCTTTTAGAGCCAGAATTTGGAATGAAGGTGTTTCCAAGCAAGGGGATTTATATGAACTGTGAAGCATATAGTGCACTTAGCTAGGGGGATTAGGGGCTTCCAAGCTTGTTCAAATGAAACAACTGCTCTGCTAAAGGACAGCTGTTTCCCAATTTGGAACAGGTTCTCTGGATCACAGCCGTAATGTGGATCACAGTTCTTAACAGGTTTATCTCAGTCTCTCACAGTGCCTAATCTGATGTAAGAATGTGATCATTAAAAATAGTGTTAGTGTTGCAAAATGATCATTTGTGGGAAATGAAGCAATACCAAATATTTCCATAGAAATATGTGACTGTTGAGGGACGTGGGTGGCGCTGTGGGTTAAACCACAGAGCCTAGGGCTTGCCAATCAGAAGGTCGGCAGTTCGAATGCCCGCGACGGGGTGAGCTTCTGTTGTTTGGTCCTTGCTCCTGCTAACCTAGCAGTTTGAAAGCACGTCAAAGTGCAAGTAGATAAATAGATACCGTTCCGGCGGGAAGGTAAACGGCCTTTCCCTGTGCTGCTCTGGTTCGCCAGAAGTGGCTTAGACATGCTGGCCACATGACCCGGAAGCTGTCTGCCGACAAACGCCGGCTCCCTCGGCCTATAGAGCTAGATGAGCGCGCAACCCCAGAGTCGGTCACGACTGAATGGTCAGGGGTCCCTTTACCTTTACCTTTTATGGGACTGTTGATCGGGATGAATTGTTTTTCAATTTCCTGTTCCTGGGTTTAGAAGGATACCAAGAACAATATATACTTTGCAGCTGAATCCTAGACATGCTTACTCAGAAGTAAGCTTGCTGAATTCAGTGGGGTTTACTCACAAGCAAGTGTGCACAGGATTGCAGTGTTAATGTTTATTCCTTTTGAAACTGATTTCTTTTGAAACAAGTGGGATAAAAATTGTGCTGTATGCTGAGCTGAAATGGTTCCCACTGAAATAATTATATATGTTGAGAATACAGAATTTTGCCAAGATTTTTCAGGACATTTTTAAAGACATGTGTAACCATGATTGTAATATGATGTTGTAGATTTCATTATGCAGGCCCTGTAATTGTCTGAGGAAACAAAGTCTTATTAAGCATGGCATATAATGTTTAGGAAAGGCATCACTATATAAAATGTTACCAAAGGATATAGGCAAATGAAGAATTACAATTTCCGTGAGTTTTAAATAATAAAATCTAAGGCTTGATCTTTTCAGCAATGTGCTGGAAGCTGCAGTGGCACTGATTTTGTTTTGAATCAGTGGTAGATCTTCACATTTTATATTAACATCTGGATTTTGAAGACAGTATTTAATGTCTTTAATGACAGTAATCCCTGATTTTTAAAAATATATGAAAGGGGGGAATGTTCCTCCTGTAATAACTGAAAATTGGTGAATAAATTGCTTTGTAACTATTATTTGATTGAGCTCAAATAAAAGGAATCATATCATTAAATGGATTTAGAGGTTTGAATGTTAAATATAATGTGCAGCCTATCACAAATATGATGCCTATGTATGACTGTAATTCAGAATTTATATCATTGAGTGATAGCCATTGTCAGGCAGAGAAGGCCTGTTGAAATCAATAGATTTAAGTTATTTAACTGATTTCAGTGGGTCTATTCTGAGGATGACTGACATTGGATATCACCCATTGTAAAATAAAGCGTAATAAGATGAAGTTGGGTTTATCTGTAGTGTAATGCTTGTGAGGAAACTGGCCTATGATTTTAAAAGCATAATAATTTGTCATTAAACTCTAGCTAGGTTTGTGTGTATCACAGGAGTTATTATTAATACTTTAAATAAAGATTTGTCCCTCTAAAAGAGAGAAAAACCATCTGTTTAAAAAAGACCTCTAAAAAGGTACCATTGCATGTGACCCCCCTTTTTTAAACCACTCTGCCATGCCAAATAATGCTGTAAACTAGTCTGCTGCTGCCTGTGAATGCTTTAAGTAATCTGTTGTAAAATCCAATCAAACAACTACAGATTTACTTGCAGCTTCGAAGATGGAAATCCATGAGGAGCATGCAGGCCTTTTTGCAGCTGAGCCATTAGGCCCAAAGGAACCAGAGAAAGGAAGTAAGACTAGTGAGCAACCTATACACGATGCCTTAGTTCAACAGCCAGCAAAAACCAAGACTTTAGAAACAACAGAATCACAAGGCAAAGGAGAAGAAAAAATGCTCCCAACCCTGTCAGGACAGACCTTAGATGCCAGTCCACAGAAGAAAGAAGACAGGAATTCTATAAAAGCAGATTTTGATTTCACTGGAGAGCCACATCTACATAAAGAACCGAAAGATTTGTCAACAGAGCTGCACAAAGAAAGTAAAACAGATGAAAAGGCTCCAGAGGCCCAGAAACCTGCCGCTGAAGCACAACCCTTCAGGTCTAGAGATGGCCAGTTTGATGCTATAAAAAGTGACTTTACCTCTCATGAAAGCATAGGTTGTTTCTCATCTTCAGAATTTACAGTGGGCCAAAAAAGCACAGTTAAAACTGTGTTTTCTTCTGAAACTTTGCCAGTTACTCTACATAAATCTGAGCCACATGGTAGTAGAAACATGATGCAAATATCTACTGCTTCAGAGATTGCCAAAGATAGAAAAATTGACAAAGAGCAAGCAAAAAAAGATGAAGAATTTGAAGTATTGACTTCTCATGCCTCAAAACAAATTACAGTGCAGACGCCCACCCAGAATGTTCCTCTTTGGGAGGAAGAGAAAGATATGACAGAGGATGAAAGCGACGAGGAGGGGTACTCCATTTCCAGTGGACAAAAGCCCAAGATATTAGATGATCATTTTTTAAAAGCTCATGGCCAACAAACAACTGCTTTAGGTAAAGAAGTAGAAGGAGCTGATTCTAAAAAGCCATCTGGTACTCTCAAAGCAGAAGAAGAGTTGGAGAAAACTGAGGTTTCATCAACATGGGATATTAAAAAAGAGGAAAAGCATGGCACAGAGAGTTCTACAGAAAGACTCAGCCAAGAATTACTTCCTGAAAAAGTAAATGAGCCTTTAGATAAAGCTGTATTGTCTGCAGCAATAGAGAAACCCACTGCTGAACCCAGCAAAGAATCTCTGCAAGGAAAGGATGGGAAAGGGGAAGTGTTCTCAGCTGCAGATTCAGAAGCTCACAAAATGCAGATAGAGGAGGATAAATCAGGAATGTCTACATATTTTGAGACTTCCACCCTTAAAGATGAAGCTTTCAAGAGTGACATCCTACAGCAAGGCAATGATTACTATGAACTGAGTGATACTAAAGAGGAGACCTACGACCCTTACCATAAAGATTTCATCATATCTAAGAAAGACACTGAGCAATTTCAGCCAGAGGCATATCAACACACCAGCATACCTGCTCATGAAATGGGATACAGCACCCTTGCCCAGGGCTTCCCAGATGATTCTGAGGAACCTAGTTCCCCTACAGAAAGAATGTACACCATTGACCCAAACGTATATGGGGATAAGAGAGAACTCCACAGTAAAAATAAAGATGACTTAACTCTAAGCAGGAGCTTGGGGCTTGGTGGGAGATCTGCCATAGAGCAGAGGAGTATGTCAATTAATCTGCCCATGTCCTGCTTGGACTCTATAGCACTGGGGTTTAACTTTGGGCGGACACATGACCTTTCACCACTAGGTTCAGATATTATGGATAATGCTAGTGGCGATGAAGGTGATGATTATTTGCCAGCCACTACTCCAGCAGTAGAAAAGTCTCCCTCCTTCCCATCAGTGAGCAGGGAAGAAGATGAGAAAACTGAAGAGTCCAAAGTAAAACAAGGAGGAGAGATCCAAGTGGAGCCTTTGTGTGAATCACCCTTCCTGGCTAAAGATTATTACAAAAACGGGACTGTAATGGTGCCTGATTTACCTGAAATGTTGGACTTAGCAGGCACAAGGTCAAGAGAAGCATCTTTGAGTGCAGATGCTGAGGTAGTCCACAGGAAGTCTGTTCCTTCAGAAGCAGTTGTAGAGGACAGTGGAGTGGCCCAGCTCCTCATGGCCGACGAGAACCATATGACTCTAAAAGCTGACAGTCAACTAGAAGATTTAGGTTACTGTGTTTTCAATAAGTACACAGTGCCAATGCCATCTCCAGTACAGGACAGTGAGAATTTGACAGGGGAAAGCTGTCCCTTTGATGAAAAAAATAGAAGAGGTGTCGTTGCAGACCTTTCTTTGATAGAAGTGAAGTTGGCAGCAGCTGAGAGAGCCAAAGAAGAAAGAGAGGCCTCTGGGGAATCAGCAGTTTTAGGAAAAGAATTTGAGCAGGAGAGAAAAGCTATTGATAAACTAGATACTGTGCTAGAAAAAAGCGAGGAACAAAGTGACTCTAAAGACGTTTGTTCTCATGAGGACACTGAACATGAAAAAGCAAAGCCTGCTCCAACTTTAGAAAATGCAGGTGATAAACATATAGTTGGACTGGAAGAGAAAGGTTCTTCATTATCTGAGAAAGAAAAAAAAGCTGTTCACATTGCTGAAGAGACAGGCAAGGCAGAAATTTCCTATAAACCAGACTATGATGCTATAAAGCATGAGATGGATTCTGCTGCTCGGCAAGTTGAGCAAGAAAACCAGACTAAGTTAGGCGTTCATGTCACTGAGCCTGTTACAGAGCAAGGCACAGATGAGGGTCAAGAAAAGACCCTCTCAACATTGCCCCAAGATTCTGCAAAAGCAGAACCTGCTCAAATGAAAGATGCCAATAAACTGTCTGAAACTGAAGTTAAAGAGAAAGGAGCGAAACCTGACCTGGTTCACCAAGAAGCAGTAGACAAAGAAGAATCCTATGAGTCAAGTGGTGATAATGACCAAGCACAAGAGGGCTTGCCTGTAGAAACTTTAAAACCATATGATGACAAATTAGAACTAGAAAGCCCTTCTTTGTTGGAAGAGGAGATGGCATCACAATTGACAGTGGAACAACCAGTTACAGAAAGAGGTGCATATAAAGCTACCAAAGACGAAACAACTGAAATTCAAATGGAGAACATATCACAGCCTAAGGAAGATAATGTGGAATCTCTAGGATTGGAAGGCTCTGTAAAAACTGAGGCATTGCAGGAAGAAGAAGAACAAGAGAAGGAGAGTAAGCAAGCAGAAGAACAAGAGGAAGAGAGTAAGCAAAAAGAAGATAATGAGGAAGAGAGTAAACTAGAGCAAGCAGAAGAAATTAAGCAAGAACAGCAGAAGGAAAAGATCATGCAGGAAGGTGAGGAAGAGAGTAGACAAGAAGGAGAAAAGCAAGAGGAAGAGATTAAGAAAGAAGAGATTGAGCAGGAAGAAGGAGAGATGAGGCAAAGAAGCAAAGAAAGGGACTTTGAGATACCTGGTGAAGAGCTTAAGGTGTGTGAAGCTGTCCCTGGGCAAATGCCTGAACTCAAAGGAGTAATAGAGTCTGTGGTTACAATTGAGGATGACTTCATCACAATAGTGCAGACCACAGTCGATGAGGGAGAAACCAGCTCCCACAGTGTTCGCTTTGCAGAAGCACCACCGGCTGATACAGAAGAAGAAAGCGTCCATCCTGAAGTGGAGGTGGAGGTGGTGACTGATGTCGAAGCAGAGACAAAAGAAAGCTCTCTGGAAGCTCCTGGCTCCCCTGAACAAGAAGAAATCCCATTGACTGATTACAAGACAGAGACCTATGATGACTATAAAGATGAAACAACCATTGATGACTCCATCCTGGACACAGACAGCATATGGGTGGATACTCAAGGTGTGCCTTATCCTTTTTTCTTTTTTCTTTTTTTGTTTCTGAAATTATTCATTAATAATTAATAATTAATAATAATTAATATTATCACATTCAGGAATATTGTTAAAATAATGACAATAGGAAATAATCTGATTTTTAAAAATGAAATCCCACTGAAGCACTATTAACATTTTATTAATTCTGTTTTGTTGTTGTTGTTGTTGTTATAATTTACTCTGATCCTGCAGATGATGATAGGAGCATCATGACGGAACAGTTAGAGACTGTTCCTAAAGAGGAGAAGGCAGAGAGAGAATTGCGGAGACCGTCTCTTGATAAACATAAAAAAGAGAAACCTTTAAAAACTGGGAGAGGCAGGATTTCTACTCCTGAAAGAAAAATAGCTAAAAAGGAACCTAGCACTGTCTCCAGAGATGAAGTGAGAAGGAAAAAAGGTTCATGTAATACTATCTTTTTCCTATAATGCCATACTGTGAGTTGTTCACCTGTTTTATAGGAGTATTTTAGCAGTACTGTTACACATTTAATCCAGAATATTCATTTGTGTTAACAGCAAGGCATTCAGTCTACATTGCTTCCAGCCACTCCAGTTTAGGCTGATGATTTCTTTCTTTTATGGAGTAGGAAAACATCCTGTATGAGAATTCAGCTGTGCTTACTTGGATTCATTAATACCAAATAAATAACACTAGCATAAAGTCACCTATGTACCATGACTTTGCTAGTGCTCTGGGTAGCCATGTGGCAATCTTTCCATCTGCTTAGTTGCCGAATCTAGTGTGTAAAATATCCCATTATTATTCCCCATGTGCAAGAGGCAGAGAATTGTCAGTGGGCACCAGTCAGGGGCGCGGGTGGCGCTGTGGTCTAAACCATTGAACCTCTTGGGCTTGCCGATCAGAAGGTCGGCGGTTCAAATCCCCGCAACGGGGTGAGCTTCCATTGCTCGTTCTCAGCTCCTGCCCACGTAGCAGTTTGAAAGCATGTCAAAGTGAAAGTAGATAAATAGGTACCGCTCCGGCGGGAAGCTAAACAGTGTTTCCGTGCACTGCTCTAGTTCGCCAGAAGCGGCTTAGTCATGCTGGCCACATGACCCGGAAAAACTGCGGACAAATGTCGGCTCCCTCGGCCAGTAAAGCAAGATGAGTGCAGCAACCCCAGAGTCGTCTATGACTGGACCTAGCGGTCAGGGGTCCCTTTACCTTTTACGAGTCAGATCTGTGGCTCCACTGGGTTTTGAGCCCTGGTTAATGTCCAGTATTTTGTCCAAGCCAAAGTGAGGCCTAGATCCTGCAGATCTGTCACTTAACAAAAAAAAAAGAAAATACCTCCATTGTTTGCACCAGTGGAACATAGCACATACCCTTCCAGACATAGCCTTGGAAGCTGCCCAGTACAATTGCAATGCTAATTGGCAGGAGTGTGCAGGCTGGAGTGGGAATATTCCCTCATTCTATGCAGTTTGTACAGAAGGTGCCTGGCTTGCACGGTCAGAGTGTGGTGACAGGTAAAGTGACACTTGCTACCCAATGAAGGGTCAGTTGTTGCCTGCAACAACTACGAGTCGTCTCTGGGCCTTGGTAGGCTCACATTCTAACTGAAGGTCTAAAACATGGTTCCAACAGCCCAAATGTCATGTTGAAATATATTTCGGTTTCTTGGTTTTTTTTATTTCTGATTGTATGCTCTTGTTTTCTTGTCTATAGCTGTATATAAGAAAGCTGAACTTTCTAAAAAAGCTGAAGTTCAGGCTCACTCTCCCTCCAGGAAAATCATTTTAAAACCTGCTATCAAACATACTAGACCAACTCATCTCTCCTGTGTTAAGCGGAAGCAGACAGGTGATTGTGCTGTCTTGAATTTATGCAACGTGGCTGGCAAACATAGACATTGCTATTGTTATTATTATTTGTAATCTCATTGCTCTACTGGCTGCTCTGGTTTTGATTTTAGTTTTCTTACTCCCCCTTCTGAGACCTTTTTCTGCTGTCATGAATGATACTGCTTTTTTGTATTATGCATTTGTTTGTTTGTTTGTTTGTTTGTTTGAACAGAGACCATGATCATGTATGCTTGTCATGCTTGGATTTCCCAAGTTCTGTAGTTGTTTCTTGGCATTGTGGTTTGACAGTGGTGTTGTAGAAATTTCTCTGTTTTGCCTTGTTCTGTTTTATTTTCTCTCTCTCCATTTTGCTCTGTTCTGGTGGGAAGTGCTCATGGCTTTAAACCATGGTTTACATTTTTTTCATCTATATCCCTTTTTTTCCTCATGCATAATAAGAAGAAGCATTTCAGCATTGCTCGGCTTGTATTTATATTGTATGCATTAGCTGTTTCAAATCTATTAACGTATTTTGTATATTGAAAGTTTTATGTATTGAAACACAAAACCTTCAGGTCGAATTGAGCTCTGCCAGGAAGTGGAAAGTGAAGAAATCTGTAGTCACTAGGACTAAGAATCTATAACTTTCCATCTTTTTCTGCAATGCGGACCTTGGACAATACAGGAGGGGAAAATAGGGGATTCTTTCAGTTTATGCATCTCTCTGTTGTCATTCAGAGGAACAGAAACTTGGGCTTTCCAGGGCTTTCCAGGCAGCGAGTGGAAGCATAAATGGATACAAACCTACAAGGAACGACGCTGTGTGATTTGCACTGAAATGAAAAAGAATTGGATTTGCACAACCCCACCATTTTAGTTGGATCTGCGTGCGGAAACTTAAGTGGATCATGCACATGCTCTGCCTCTTCACACATTCACACACTAACATTATTTGATCCCTATCCTTCAAAGGGAAGAAGAATAAAAAGCATCCTCATTCTCTTTCAATACTTTTATGTAAAGAATTCATCAGATGATTCTACTAACTCCAGGAAAAATGTTTCCCTCACCCAAGCACTGGAAAAATATTCCCACTCAGTATTTTCTTAGAATATAAAATTGTAAATAGGTGTGTCATTTAATAACTTACAAATATAAGAACTCTTTTTGTTAATAGACTAGATCTCTGTATCTTCAGTTTAATGCCGTGTAGTAACCAAAACCTGCAAAGCTTTTAAAAAAGATTAACCCAAATTATATTGAGAGAAAGTTGGCCTTTCAGTTCTGGGTTTTGTTTTTGTTTTTACAAAAGGAGGCTATATTTCATTTTCAAAATAGCTGTACAGATTATTCCTCATCCACTACACAAATAAAACTGTAACTCAGCAAATATATCCACATAGTGTATTACATAATATTTTGTGGTCTTAGCATGTTGATTCACAAAATGAGTCATTAGGCACAGTTGGACCCACTAAAGTAAGGTTCATGCCAGTAAGGCATGCGGGTGGAACTAAGTGTATCCCGTCCTGTTTCTGGGTGGATCTTTAATGGGAACACTTTTAAAATCAGCATGGCAACACACATTTTTTTTTGGGGGGGTCCTCTTAAACCTCTTAAACATGGAGGAGACTATGTTTTTCTGTACAATTCCCCCTGAGGGTGAAAGAACTTTATCAAATCATCTCAGTTTAAAAGTAAAAATAAAAAATTAGAGGAATGAAAGTAGTGCCCATCCATTGGACCATCATAAAGGAATTCACAGGGCTGCAGGTTCTGAAGTGGGCCCATGATCCAATACTGGCTGTTAGCTACTGTTCAAATCAGGTGAGTCTTTTTTGGAATCCAAGTTCAGCAGATTCAAGACCCCCCACTTCCAGCCAATCCCTGCAATATATAGTAACCACTATCCGGATTAGGGTTCTGAGACAGAAAAATGTGCGATTACTATAACTACTGGGTTCTGCTTGAAAAGATCACCACATGGTGATGTTAACAATGCAACTAGATGGCTGGCTGTAGCCTTTAACTACATTCAGCCTTTTGCCAAGTGAGCTGTGTTTTCTCTGACTCCAGCAGACCCTCAGAAACCCAGAGGTGGGAATTACAGGAATCTCCATGTTAGTAGAGACCCTACATATAGCCAGTGTATACATTTCTATGATTAATTTCCCTGACTTTTTCCTTAGGTAAAAACAGCTGTTGGTGGCTTCATGCTAAGTAGAGGTGCAGGAAGGGAGGGAGAGAATTTTTTTACCTGCTGTCTGTCAATTCAAAATTTCCCTCCCTGTCCCCAAGGAGAAAAACAACTGGTTGAGCAGTTTTGAGCAAACAATGGCTGGCACGCACGCACATGTGTGTTGGCAACAATGCTCACTTGTCATATGAAAGCCTCTCCTCAGTTTTCTGTTCCACATGAGCAATGATCAGCTGTCAATATAAAGAATACATGAGAGGCCGAAGAGATGATCTAGTCCTCGCATGTGGAAATCCATCATCAATGCAAACAGAAGTAGGTATTGGTGCTGCGATCCACAGTTCCCTACCCCCATAAAGGCTGAGCTTGAAGAAATGTGCCTTCTGCATGGTTTGTGACAGGAAACCAGGATCTAAAAGTGATTTTCAGATCCTGGCCTATTTTCTCTAACTAGAGTTTAAACAAACCGTAGTTCCCCAAGTTCAGTTGTCACAGGGAACTGTAATTAGCTTAGTTTAAAAACTGGGCGCAAAAACATTCTATCTCTTCTGCAGTGGAAAAGAGGAAGGGAACAGGGAGCAGACAGTCTCAAGGCCAACTGTGGCTTGTGCATCTTTATGAACTTGGTCTATAAGTAAAAGGTTTAGAGGCTTTTTAAAAGAAAAAGCTGAAAATGCAGGGAAGGCTTCCCCCTGTAATGATAGCCTTAGAGATCTTGGGAAGCTGGTAGCCAGTGCTCTTCTCTTAGTCATGAAAAGAGTGTAGATTATTTGACTGTATTAGGCCAGCCTTGTATTTGTTTCTGATGGATTTTACCCAGTTTTCCAGTTGCTAATTTCTAAGCAAGAAAAGATAAGTCTCTCAAATGCTAGGATTGTGAGCTGATGTTGTTAATGTCCTTGTTTTAAAATTGTGAATTTTGATGAAAGAAGTGGTAATTGCAAATCATGGGTTCTTCAGAATGCTCTTAGTTTTTTATAAAACATTTCTCATATTCTCTTTTTCTTGTGTGGGTAAGCAAATTCAAAGGTCACTAGCAGGTATATTTTTCTATAGTAGTAATTTTGAACATATTTACATGAAATGTAAGTCCCATTAAATTTGTCAGTGGGACTTTCTGCTGTGTAAACATGCAAAGGATTGGCGTTAAGAATGGCAATAGAGCTTAGGTTATAGAAAAAGAAACTAATTCATAAAATCAAGTATACCTGCAGTTGTTCCAGATTTTGATTCAGAGTGGTTTTCCTTCTTTCTCAATACACAGAATGGAAAAGAAAAGAAAGGAATTCTTTTAGAAAGCATTTTAAGTCACCACTACCATCCAAACATTGTCGTAATTTGTACTTCACACTTTGATTGGTTGAAAATGTAAGACTGTTCTTCCTTTGTGACATCACAACATTGATATCATAGGGCAAACGGGCATCAGCTCAGGCTATGTGAACTGGGTCAAACATGTATTAGGTTTGTCTTAATCACCTTAAATTTCATGGTGTATGCCCCAGGAGTAAATATGTTTCTTGCATGATTAAACTGTTAGCCAAACTCCAAAGGACAGGGTGAAGTCATGATCCAGGTTCATTGTTCAGATGGAGGAGTTGTTATGCTTTCAGGTAAGTCAGCAATAAAGGTGTTTTGCCCTCATTTCAGAGCATTGGATTATTGGTTGGCAGTGGATGATTGGAGTCTAATAAAAGGAGAGGTATCTGTTATGGGGATAGGAGAACAGCAGCAGAATTTATGGGGGGGGAATTATATAGGCATTTTGTACTGAACATTCTCTGCCAGATATTGTTTGACTGAAACTCTTTCCTTTGTCTTCTGCTTTGATACTCTCCGCTACAAATTATCATCTGTCTTTAGGTAGGATGTTATTTAAGTGAGGGTCACATATCAAAGGAAAAGTGCAGTCATGTTGGCAATAAACTTGAGTTCAAACCATTGGAACTGTAGGCAAACAAGTCTTGCCACATTTGCCTAGGCCAATGATAATCAACCATAGGTGCCTCAACTAAAATTTGAAATAGTTTAACAAATGGAAGACTCAAAGATGCATTTTGCCCAACAGCTGCCTTAGCAAGCATTTCATAAACTACACTACCTGCTACTGTTATTAACAATGTGTGTACAGCTCAGTTACCAGTGGATGATCAAAATAGCAGAGCACATTCAAGCTCTATACATGTTTTATAAATACCAGGAAGTAAACTTGGGGAGGGGGGTTAGGGAGTGCAGATGATCTCGCTCGCTCCTCCCTTTTCACCATCATTTTAGTGACCTTGTGTAATGATTTTTCATTTACACACACTGGATTTCAAAGTACCAACTGTGGATTCTGAACTGGGCCCTTGGTCCGGTCCAGGGTTATGATTCATCATGATCAAATAATGTGAGGGGCTTCCCTGCTCATCCCATGTTCACAAAAGGTCAGAGAAAGATACTATGATATTATGGTTGTTGATTGCCTGAAAAAGATTCCAAAATTATCCAGAACTCACGTTACCTTGGAAAGCTTTCTACATCTTTGCCCAAGACAGAGAAAGCCAGATAACCTTTTTTTATTTGCTAGTTTGAATTTGTTTTTTTAATTAGCATTAGCTATTGCTAATAATGAATTCATTTGTGTCTTAATATTGCATGGCAATTCAAACTGAATATGTTAAGGGTGAGTTTGAAATTACCATTAAGGGTCTTTTTCTTTCTGTGTACCTAATAGCTGCTGGTGGTGAAACAAACCAAGGTCCTGGGGTGTTTAAGCAAGCAAAGGAAAAACTTTCAGTGAGTAGACTTGTTTTCTTTTTTATTCATGTTTTCACATTCATTTTTGTATTCCAGATGGTTTTATGGTCATATCTGAAAGACAGGTGAAAATCTTTTAGGAACCATTTGACAGTTTTAAGACAATTGATTTTCAGAATTACTCATATATTATTAAAACTTCCTAATTGGTACACACTGTAGAATGGAGATTGGCAACATATTAAGCTACTAAACTATGTATTTAATTTTCAATTCACTTAATATGGTACAACCACAATAACCTCAATTGCACTATTCTTTACCAATTGACTTCCATCTACCAGTGTGGAGGAGACCAATTTACTTTCCCCCTAAATGGAAGTACTTGCCTTTAAATCTGATTTAAAGGGCAACCTGAACTATGGTATGTCTGCTCAAAAGTAAGCCACATTGAATTCAATTGGACTTACTCCCAGGTAAGTGGGCTAGCACTGCATTCCCAGTTTCAGTTACTTTGACCCAGAAATCAGTTTGCCAGGGTCATTATATGAGAGCAATCCCATACCAGCTTTACACTGAGCTGAAGATACACCACCACGTTCACTGCTCAACCTGGGAGGAAAGTGGGAAACACATAAGTAGAAAATTCAGAAGCAGCAGGAAACACTGATAAGGACAAGATCCCATGTCCCACTCAAACACAGAGGGATCCTTTAATTCACTAAGATGGGGGACATTCCCTGCATCACCATACACACATCCCACAGATCAGTGTCACAGCACTCCATTTCCTTCAGCCCCAGCAGCAGAGTCAGCAACAGCCCCATCACAGTGTGTCCCCGGGTATCCCTACAGACGGGTTCAAACTTCTCATGGGCTCAATACATGGAAAGGGGAGGAAAGGAGAAAGCACACAGTGCAGCTACCACATAGCTTCCTGCTCAAGGGTTCTTCAGAAAGCATGCACAGCTCTCCTGGGAGAGTGGTGCAAGTTGCACCCAGAAGCAGCTGACAGATCAGCCTTTCTCAGCCTGTGGGTCCCCAGATGTTGCTGAACTCACATCACCCCTAGCTAGCAAGGCCAGAGCTCAGGGGTGCTTTGAGTTGTAGTCCAACAACATCTGGGGACCCACAGGTTGAGAACCGCTGCAATAGATCAAGATGCACACTGAAGCAGCAACCACCTCCAGTGGCTCGCTCCATAGGGCATGCATGAGACTGGGAAGCAAGAGACAGGTATTTGAAGCCCACTAGAGGAAAGGGGAAGACATGTCCTCACTCAGTCTTTACATTCATGTAGGGGAAATGCCATGTTGGTGGCAGAAAAGAGGGTGCCCCCAAGACTTATTCAACATCTTTATCAACGACTTGGATGATGGACTCAAGGGCATTCTGATCAGATTTGCAGATGACACCAAACTGGGAGGGGTGGCTAACACCCCAGAGGACAGGATCACACTTCAAAACGACCTTGACAGATTAGAGAACTGGGCCAAAACAAACAAGATTAATTTTAACAGGGAGAAATGTAAAGTATTGCACTTGGGCAAAATAAATGAGAGGCACAAATACAAGATGGGTGACACCTGGCTTGAGAGCAGTACATGTGAAAAGAATCTAGGAGTCTTGGTTGACCACAAACTTGACATGAACCAACAGCGTGACGTGGCAGCTAAAAAAGCCAATGCAATTCTGGGCTGCATCAATAGGAGTATAGCATCTAGATCAAGGGAAGTAATAGTGCCACTGTATTCTGCTCTGGTCAGACCTCACCTGGAGTACTGTGTCCAGTTCTGGGCACCACAGTTCAAGAAGGACACTGACAAACTGGAACGTGTCCAGGGGAGGGCAACCAAAATGGTCAAAGGCCTGGAAACGATGCCTTATGAGGAACGGCTAAGGGAGCTGGGCATGTTTAGCCTGGAGAAGAGGAGGTTAAGGGATGATATGATAGCCATGTTCAAATATATAAAAGGATGTCACATAGAGGAGGTAGAAAGGTTGTTTTCTGCTGCTCCAGAGAAGCGGACACGGAGCAATAGATCCAAACTACAAGAAAGAAGATTCCACCTAAACATTAGGAAGAACTTCCCTACAGTAAGAGCTGTTTGACAGTGGAATTTGCTGCCAAGGAGTGTGGTGGAGTCTCCTTCTTTGGAGGTCTTTAAGCAGAGGCTTGACAACCATATGTCAGGAGTGCTCTGATGGTGTTTCCTGCTTGGCAGGGGGTTGGACTCGATGGCCCTTGTGGTCTCTTACAACTCTATGATTCTATGACTGCAAGCACCACCGAGCAGTTCTTTTCAGCAATCAGAAACAGCACATGACATTTGCCCTAGTTTCAAGTCCCAGTCATAGACACTAGGAGTAGAGCAATTGTCGAAGGAGCTTATGCTTTATATACTGGAGATCTCTGGTTCAGATCCAGAGAGGTGTATCCCCATTTCACATACCCTGTCATCTGAATTGTGGTCATCTTAAATGAAGGATATCCTGTGCTAACTTACACAATATCCTGTGCTCTATCACGGTGACATGGCTGAGGCATGGGTACAGCCATTTATGCAGGGGCTGCTCATTTTTGAAAAGCTTATTCTTGTCCTGGTAAAATCAAGGTCTGGGGCTGCCACGTCAGGGCTGGTGTAAATTTACACCATTGGGGCATGGCTGGGTATCAAAGGAATGCAGGATACAGCATAAATGTGCTCCCTTCAGTGTGCCATCCATATTCCACCCACAGCTCTGCCCCGTTTTGGCAGTATCAGGGGAGTTCCACTGGTGTATCTTTCATGGCAGCAGCGTATTGTGCTCTCAGTTCCTACATCCCTAAAGAACAGAATATTCTCAGTGCCTAGGTGAAATAACAGAGGCAGCATTCGAGCTTCCAAGCATGTAAACCAGTATACCATGCTAACATGCATGCTAGAACTACTGACCTAGTTGTATACAAGTGCAGACCTCCTGAGTCACAAGGGCAAGTGCATGGACAACCCTGCATGATACACTTTCCTGTCCATCTGTTTGTATGGATGGGAATGCAGGTACCCATTCACCAATTGGAGCTATTGTCACACATCCTTGATCCTTGGATCAAGTCTCATGAGTTCAGTAGAACTGCGAGTTTGTGTCCACATCCCTTTCACAAGGTGATTGTTTTCAGTGGAAAGAATCGTGTGGTTGCCTAGTCACAGTGCGTTGCATCAGCAACCTATCATCAAATGCCTGCGTGGCCAGGGACCAAGTGGACTTTATCCAAGGTCTTAGTGCAGCAACCTTAACAGGCAGAGTGGCCACCTGGCTACTGGTTGCCAACCCTCATTATTTCCTCCCTCATCACCTCTTCCACCACCCCATGAAGAGGCATTTCAGGTAGCAAAGCTTGAAATGGGGCAGGTTTGAAGGAGAGAGAAGGAAAAATGAAGAAAGATTCATTCCCCTCTCTCTACTTATACCTCTCAACTGTTTAAAAACTCTGGCCACAGCGTGAAAGGAGAGAAGGAGGAACTGTAGATATATGGAATACACTGCACATTTTGGCTACTTTCTAAGAAACCAGCACGCATTGTGATTCCTACCTCATCCTGTCTACAGCCTTCCACCTCCCCTGTCCTTTTTTTCTCCCCTGTTGTAATAGCATGTTCATAGGCAGCAGGGAGGAATAGAGAAAGGAACAATGAGAGGAAAAATCATGAGGGGAGAGAAAGTAGTATTTGGCTGTGAGGGAATCAATGCAAAAATGTGGATGGGGTTTGCTTGTGGGGGGTTGAGCTGGGTGGCAGTTCATCCATTTATTCAGCTGACAGCCATAGAGTGAGAGAGAACTGTAATTCAAAGTACACCATTCTAACAGGGAGCTATTTCATTGCTGTTTTGCAAATAGGTACTCCTGTAAAAAAAAGGACATCATAGCTTCTTTCGCTAGTGTGCCGTACAGACAGTTGTCGCCCCACCCCCTTCACATGTTTATCTCTCTGCACAATGAAAATCAACTGGAAAATGGGATGTAGGCTGCTAATTAACAAGTACCTATATATGTTGTTTTAAAGTTTCTGAACTCCATTAAGAATCAATATTGTTAAATGCTTAGAGCCAGAGCCAGATTTATGATAAATTGATGACTCAATGGAGCAATGTTAATGAAAGTTCTCGCTTGTGTCATTTTGCTGAATTGTTAAAAGAAAATATACACTTTGCAATTCATTGTCCAAAAATAGAGGTGTTAGCTAACATTAGTCACACTCAGAATGTATCCATTGAAATCAACTGACTTAAGTTTATTGATTTTAATGGGTTTACTCTGAGCATGAGTTACTTGGATATCACCTGTAGTTGACACCCCTTCTATTTTGAGGTGCGCGAGTATCTCAGTAGTAATATATATAATTCCCCTGAGTCCCCAAAGTTTTATTTAAAAAACCTGATGACAGAAGAGACAACATTCAGACCGTCCTACATGCTCCTTTAGTTAGAAAAATTAGGCCTACCTCACCATTTCTCCCTTGTGTGTAAATAGGACAGACCTGTGAATAAAGAAACATGGCTGCTCTGCCCCCTTTAAAGGTTTGGTCCTGTGTGTGTGTGTGTGTGTGTGTGTGTGTGTGTGTGTGTGTGTTTAACTAAACTTTGGACACCTTATTTAAAGGTCACAACTTTCTAGAACATATTAAATTATGCTCATGTTCAGTCATGTTGAAACAAATTATTGGGCTTTTGGACCACAGAGACTGCCAAGGTACCAATTAACAATGCATAATTAACATATAATTAATGTACAGAATTGCTGCCAAAAGTTGCGGTGCCTTACATGGCTCTAAAGGGGGACAAAGTCTCTTTGCCTTAAATTGCTCCGAAAGGGGATCAAGTCGTGGAGGGCAGGCCCCATCTTTCGCTCTTAGCTATTAAGGCTTAACAAAGCCACTTCTTCATAATAATAATAATAATAATAATAATAATAATAATAATAATAATTTATTATTTGTACCCCGCCCATCTGGCTGGGTTTCCCCAGCCACTCTGGGCGGCTTCCACAAAGACAAAAAATACACTAAGATGTCACACATTAAAAACTTCCCCGAACAGGTCAGAAAACATCATATGGCTTTCTATAGAATCATAGAGTTGGAAGGTTCAACTAGTCCAACCCATTGCAATGCAGGAATCTCAGCTAAAACATCCCTGACAGATGACCATCCAACCTCTGCTTAAAAACCTCCAAGGAAAGAGAGCCCACAACCTTCTGAGAGAGTCCGTTCCACTGTCAAACAGTTCTTGCCTTCAGAAGGTTCTTCCTTATGTTTAGTTGGAATCTCCTTTCTTGTAACTTGAATCCATGGTTTGAGTCTTACCCTTCAGAGCAGGAGAAAACAAGCTGGCTCCATCTTTTTAAAAATTAGTATGATTTAAAAATTCCAAAAATGTATTGATTATTTAATATTTCAAAAGCTACCTGCAAAATTTCATATTGGGATCTCAATGGAATCAGATTTTTTAAAAATGTACATACATGACTGCATACACATCTCTTCTTCTGTGGATGGCTGGGTGGAAATGAGCCGGACCTGCGTTCTGCATTTGCAGCAATGAGGAAATGAGCTGTACCTGCATTTTGCATTTGCAAAAACACAGCATGTTTAAAGTGGTGTCTATATATAGATATAGATACATAAAACTGAAATGGGATTCTACTTGATGACTCTGGTGGTGGATAACAGTTTTGCTGCTGTTGTTTCTTTAAGACTTGGTCTTTAGTATTTGTCATTTCATCTGTAGATGTGTATACATTTTCAGTTTTTGCATTTACATTCTCAAATTCTGTCATCGTCATTGTCCAATATCTTCAGATTTCTACCAACAGAAGTGTTCTGTCATTGACATAAAGAAAATAATACCTAGTAGGAATTTTGACAGGAAAATCGAAAAGTTTTAAAAAATTAATCAGCATTTCATCCACGGCAAGGGAGTTCTTTCAAATTTTATCAGCTTTTATTTAGTAGGCCTAAAGCAAAATTGAGTTAAACTAGAAAATATGAAATTTAATCCATTTTGGCACTAAAAAGCAGAAACACTTCATTTATTTACATTTTTACATATTAAAAATCAGTGTCCACACCCAAAGTGGTTTGTATGTTAGGTTGTCACATCTTGTCCATATTTAAAAAACAAACACACACACACACACGTATTTCTGATGCAGCTTCTAGCAATTTGGGCATCCTGAAGATAACAATAACTTGATACTAAATGTTACAATCATTAGTAATAAAGTTTTTTATCAGCCTGGGCCTGGAGGAAGACTGTGGCCCAGTAGGTGGAGCATTTGCTTTGAATGCCCAACTTCAGCCTTTGGTACAGACTCTTCTTACATACCCTCCAACATTCCTCAGATGAAAATAGGGGCAGTTCTCACTCTCCCCCAAGTGACCCTCCTTGACCCCCCATATCAAGACTCCTTGCACTCTGCTCTGCTTCCTTTTTCTTCCTGCCCTGGGCAGCCCTGCCCTCTGTCTGCCCCTCAGAGCCGGCATGTCACCTGAGGCTGGGCCTTGGCGGCTGCAGCCTCTTCTCCTCCTCACCTGCTTTTCAGGAGGGGCCACGGGATGCTTCACCATTGCTCAGATTAAGCGCTGGCTCATGCTCTAGCAGGGAAAATAGGGACATTCTGAGATCAAATCAGAAGCTTGGGTGGCTTTTGTAATTCCAGGACTGTCCCTGGAAAATCAGGACACTTGGAGATCTCTCAGATAGCGGAGCTGAGATAATCCTAAGCCATGGAAAGCCACTGCCCGGCAAAGTGGACAGCCTTAGATGAACCAGTGGCCTGACCATATCTTATGCTTATGAACAACAGTAAAAGATCATGTTTGAAATCTGAAAAATATTCCCAATCTCTTTATTCACATTACTTTGCAATAAAAAAAAGCAATAAAACAGCCTCATTTATACATGTGTACCTTAGGATATGCACACATGGTGATTTTTTAAAAAGAAGTTTTGTTTTGCAGTTTGTTTCCCATATTGCATGCATTTTCTGTTTACACCATTGTCCATGTTCACGTTGTGTTCCTTCTGTTTGTTTTCTCATGACTAGACGTCTTCTTTGTCAAAGATTCCTGCCTCAAAGGTTAGAGCATTGCTTCCTCCAAGACCCAGCTCAGCTTGCTCATTAACTTCTACTAAAAAAGCTTTGCTTGATGCAGACAATTATTTTGCCAGGCCCTCTTCCGCAGGCCCAAGAGACTGCTTGCCATATTCAAAAACAGATGCTCAGGTAAGGCAGCAGAGTAAATGTAGTCAGTGATAGCAAAGAAAGGGCCAGAGGTGGATTCTGATCTGTTTGCTTACACTCTCTTCCCCTTGCCCTTCTCCTGAACACAAATAGTTCACACTGACAAAAGAGCTGTAGAGCAGGAGTGAACAAACTTCCCCCTGTTGAATTCAGGAAAAAACACTGTCAGATATTGCCTTTCTTATTACAGGACCCATAATTAGCTCCTATCCTGAACTGGAATGCTTCCCTTCCCAGGGTTTGATTAAAACCCTAGGAATCCATCCATTATAAATCCAATTTAGGCTGGAGAAACATTATACTTTTCAGTGCTGGAGGTAGTGTGTTCAGTTATTATTGTCTCGGGTAAGCAAGTTTTGCAAACTTTAAAACATTTTAAAACATTTTTTTCTCAAAAACACGCAAGCACCGTTTGATTAAGGGCAACTGTTGCCAAAGAAATGCATGCACGCAAAAAGGCAGTGATGTCTCTGTCATACCACTTTAACCACTCTTAAAAACTGTTAGTTGGTTCAAACCAAAGTTCACAAACCTAATAAGCTTTTTGCCATAAGACTACAATAGGATGAGGCCTAAATATTACAGGTGGGGGTGTCCTTTTGACTTTTCGCTGCAGACTTGAGACTGATACTAGTGTACTCATAGCCAAACTAAAATCAGCTATGCTCCCCTACCCCTGCCTGCCAAATTACTCAGTTTTGCCTGTATCATCTCACTTTGGTATGCTGTAAGCAAAGTTAAATCCATGTTGGATCCCCTCTGGAGGTAATAATCTCACCTCTAGGTGCATGGGGGCTGGAAGTTAATCTGTCTAGGCTTGATCTAATCTTCCTTACCTTGACATAGTTTGAAGCTCTTGCTGGGGAGAAACTGCTGGAAAATTAAATGTCATCACAACAACTGCATTTTACCCGTTTTTTAAAAAATTAAAAGTAAAAAAACCCAAGTTCTATTGTTTCTCCTAGGACGGTGTAACCAAGAGTCCAGAAAAGCGTTCCTCTTTACCAAGACCTTCCTCTATTCTACCCACCCGGAGGGGCCTGTCAGGAGACAGAGAACGAGATGAAAATTCTTTCTCCCTGAACAGCACCATCTCTTCATCAATGCGACGGACCACTAGTAGGTTTCTGTACCCTCTAACTCCCCCTCCACATTTTCTTTAGCCTGCAGGTGCACTTTGTGTGAATCTCTTGAGGTCTCTGTGCATATCAAAATGATACAGTATAACACACCCTCTTATACTATTTACAAATTGCAACAGAAAAAATATATGCTGGTCGCCAGAGTTTTGTACATACAATTTACACACTCTCATATCCCCCTCTACTCTTACCCCAAAGCTCTTGCTCAGCATCCTGGTTTCCCTAACACACAACATTTCTCATGAACATTCTCTCCACTCATTTACACCAACACCCCAGAATGCCCCTTAGCTTAATACTGAACCACCTACAACCTATCCACCATCCCATCCCTTTCATCACGTCAGGGACTGGCAGGACGCTGGCAAGTGTGCACCGGGAAAACGGGGGCTGGAGTCTGACTTGGGATTGGAAGGCAGTGGCTTGTGAGGACCTGTACCAGTCAGAAGGCAAGAATCAGAGGCAGGGGATGCTTCAGCACTGGAGGGTAGAGCACAGGATGGGTTGGGAGAAGAGGAGGAAGAGGCAGGTCAGGCAAGTGAAGGACCGGTGCTTCACCCTCTCCTGCACCACTGTGTCCCAGAACCAGAAGCAGATTGAAAGGGGGTGAGCAGAGGAAGTTTCCACGCAGGCGTAGTCTCCATCTGCATGTGTGCATTCCGTCAGGGAAAGCTACATAAACTGTTGGGGGGGGGGGGAGAGACCCCTGTTGCTCCACCTGCTCCATAGTGTATGGACCTGGAAATAGATGCTAGATTGGTTTTCTGTATTGCTGTGAGAATAAAGTGAGTTAAGGAGGTAACATAGGGTGAAGTAGGCGAAAATCTGAATAAGTAAATGCCATTAGTTTATTCCTGGTGAATGTGCTTGGGATTGCAGGTGTACAACGATATACCTGTTAAGTGTTAATAATGACTTGGAAGTTCCATTTCACAAAGTGGGACTTGCTTTTTAGGAAACATGCACTGAATTGAGCTGCATAGCTTGGAGTAACTGAATTTGCAGCCTCTTCTTAAAGGTAAAGGGACCCCTGACAATTAGGTCCAGTCGCAGTTGACTCTGGGGTAGCAGCGCTCATCTCGCTTTATTGGCCAAGGGAGCTGGTATTCAGCTTCTGGGTCACGTGGCCAGCATGACTAAGCCGCTTCTGGCAAACCAGAGCAGCACATGGAAACACTGTTTTCCTTCCCGCTATTTATCTACTTGCACTTCGTGCTTTCAAACTGCTAGGTTGGCAGGAGCAGGGACCGAGCTCACCCCTTTGCGGGGATTTGAACTGCCGACCTTCTGATCGGCATGCCCTAGGCTCTGTGGTTTAACCCACAGTGCCACCCGCGTCCCTTAGCCTCTTGCTAAATACATGCTAAAATGACATTGGCATTATTTTACTCACTTGCATTTCTGCTCTCATAACAGAGTTATGGTCAACATGTTTTAAAACAGATCCATTTTGGTAAAGTTGTTCAGTTGCCTTAAGCAAAAGAGCTTTAGAAAAACATTCCTTTTCCTTTTCTGTGCTATTTACTCTCATTAACTAAAGTGAAGATTCATTGAAAAATACGCAGACCTACAAACCTTGCTGCGGCACAGGAATCAAAGTACTGCTTGTACATAAGCAGGGATATCTTACATACTGCCATCCAAGCAATCTCGTATCAAGGATGGATAACCTATTGCCCAACTACTACTCCCACCATCCTATACCATTGGCTCCTCTGCCTGGGGTTGATGGGAGCTCAAGTCCCCCCCCCCAAAAAAAAAATCTAGAATTCTTCATCTCTGTTTTATTGCTTTGATAGCTTCCTCCGTTTCCCCCACAGCAGATTATTTTTGTGTTTTACATTACTAGCAGATTTTGGTAAGTCAGCTAAAGCATCCTGTTAATTTCCATTTCTAGGCCACCCATCAACCAAATATAATACATATAAGAGAATTTGTTTTAACCTGGAAAAGCAACAATGAATGCCCACATTGGACAAGTGAATTATGAGGACATGGGAGTCAGTAAATATGGTTAAATTAACTAAGATAATTAAAAGGAGGGAGATCAGACAATTGTTTACTGAAAGTTGGAGCGTGTTTGTAGTGTATTGGTGTAAGAATAAGACACAAGAAAATGTTCAGTCCTGCTGTTAGAAACCTTGTAAATACTAGTGCGTGTATAATGATTATTTAGTAGTGAAGAGTGGGGAAACATCCTTTATTTTCAACCAAGTTTTAGTCAGAGTAGACCTATAGAAATGAATGGCTATGACTAACAAATTAATTTCAGTGACTCTACTCTGAGAAGAAGTTAGGTTCTTATTTATATTCCTTTGAGGATATTAAGTTAACCTTGTAAGGAGTTTAAGATCTACTTAGGCCACATTCTTGTTGAATTCGCAAGAGATAGAGAGGTAGATAGTCTTTAAAAATATATTAATATATTATTTAGTTATTTCATAAAATTTATACACCACTTAATTGTAAAAAAACCTCAAAGTGGTTTACAAAAAAAGATAAAACCATAAAATCAAGAAAAAATTATAACCACACTTTAAAACATAGAAGTGTTAAAATACTAAAATACTAAAACAGGTTAAAATTACCTCAACTATGGGTTATCCACACAACCTCTGCTTTATGCAGGGGAAATCTGAAGGTTTCCGCCCCAGATTGTTGTTTATTCCGATTTATCACTAAAGAGCAGGTTTTCCCTGGGGAAGGAGCGGGACAAGGAGAAAACCACTTGGATAAGTAGAAGCATGGGTGAGCCCTTTCTAATAACCTGGGTGGGCTTGTTTGTGCAATAATGTTTTGAATATGTCTCAAAAATAGTACAGTGAAGGCGTCTGCTTGATCTCAATAGGCAGGGAGTTCCAAAGTGCAGGTGCTGCTGCACTAAATGATCGAGGTCTTACAGGTGCTGAACAAGTACTATGTGGCACCTGTAGTCGTGCAAATTTCATTGATCAAAGTGGTTGAGTAGGCACATGTGAGGTAAGGTGATCTCAAACTTAATCCATTCCGGAAGTCCATTCCAAAACCAAGGCACTCCAAAACCAAGGCAAGCTTTCCCATAGAAAATAATGCAAAATGGATTAATCCGTTTTAAAAACAATCCCTAAAACAGCAATTTTACATGAATTTTACTATCTAATGAGACCATTAATCCATAAAATGAAAGCAATAAACAATGTACTGCAGTCACATAATCAACCAATATCAATCAATCAGCAGCTGAACTGGGTTCTACACAGTCACAAAAACAAAACCAAAAAGAGCTGCAAAACCAAAAACACAATAAATAGCGAAAACAGACAGATCTCAGCTTAACACTCAAAACGGAAGTGTGGCACTTAAAACGGAATTGTAACAGTCAAAGAGAGCACGTTCAGCTTCCGAGAAAAGTTTTCAAACCTGAAGACTTACTTCCAGGTTTGCGGTCTTTCGGTTCCAAGTTGTTTTAGTACCAAGGCGTTTGAGAACCAAGGTACCACTGTATCTCTATGATATTAAATAATAATACAAAAAATGAGGGAATTCAGTAGAATTTACCAGCCAGAATATACAAATACAACTAAATCACTAAAACAGTATCAGTACAAATGACACAAACATTCAAAACCCATAGATGGGTAGGTAAGCAGGCAGGCAGGCAGGCAGGCAGGTAAAGCAAGCTAGGAAAAATGGGGAAGCAGGGGTGATGCAGTCCCACACAGGATGGTACCATATGTCTGCAAAATATTCAGGTCAGCAATAATACGTCTATTCTTTTATAATAGATTTCTCCGTAAGCCTGTGATCTACGAACCATGCAATAATTATTTTAGTATCTCTAACCTTGTTGGTTTTAAATTACCTTCTTTGAACATTAACTGATTTGAATATCACAGTGCTCTCATTTAGCAAGTTATTGCTCATTCTCACGTTTCTTTATGACCTTCAGAAACACGGCAGAGTGAATAATCTGCAAGGTGTCCTCATGAAATATAAGATAGATGTCCTCTGCTCCATGAAAATATCAGCAACATGGTTTAATTTTTCCCCAATACAGGATCAGAGCCTATTCGAAGCCGGACAGGAAAGAGTGGCACATCAACCCCAACTACACCGGGTTCCACCGCCATAACTCCTGGGACACCACCTAGCTATTCCTCCCGTACCCCGGGCACTCCTGGGACCCCCAGCTACCCCAGAACCCCCCATACACCAGGTACTCCCAAATCTGGTATTCTGGTGTCCACTGAGAAGAAAGTTGCCATCATACGCACACCTCCAAAATCTCCAGCTACCCCGAAGCAACTACGGCTCATTAACCAGCCTCTCCCTGATCTCAAGAATGTCAGGTCCAAAATTGGGTCAACAGAGAACATCAGATATCAGCCTAAAGGGGGACAGGTAAGGCTTCTGTTCCAATAACAGCCAATGTTTAAGGCATTATCACTGGAAGCAGAATGCAGGGTCTCAGAGGAGTAAAAGCCTGGAGTGGAGAAGGTAGATACAAATCTCCTTACCAAGAGGGATGGAAACTTGTCAGTTCTGGGGTTTTAACAAAGCCTTTTTAGGTTAGGGCTTTTTTGGAGAGGGGGGGTATGTTTTTATCAAATGTACTACTGCTGCTTTTTGTGGACTGAACAAACATATTTTCAAAACTATAATTTTATCTTTTTTATATCATTGAAGTGCTTCCGAATGAAAAAATGTTTGTTATATATATTTGTTACATGCCATCAGAATATTTTTGTATTAAGGCAAGGGCCAGATAAGAGGAGCAGCTACCTGGTGTATTTACAAAACAGAGCCTTAGAAAGCCCAGTCAAGGAAAGCAAATAAATGTTCAATAATATAATATTATTTTAATGAAATGTGGATAGGTCAGTTACAACTGCAGTTGTAAAGTGCAGTGCACCCCAATAATTCAGACTCCAATCCTAAACATACATACTTACTAGTGAGTAAGGTCCACTGCAAACTGTGGGAACTCTCAAGTAAAAATGATTAGGATTGCTCAATAGGTAAATTGCATTCTTTATTAGATCAAACTTTTATGTTTTAGTATTTTGTGTTTTAATACTGTGCGAAAACACAGTTGCTGAAAATGACTTGCATTGAAGGAAAGGTGACAGAATGGGCAGGTGCTACTGGAAGGATTTTTTTTTGTTTTGAGAATGGGCAGGATTAGCCAGGATCCATTCCAGATCACTGTGCTTCTCCATGAAACTTGCATGTGGTTCTATATGGTAGCAATATCTGTTTATCTATTTGTAAAATGTGTCATGATCCCTGCATCTGGCCCCTCATACTACACTGTGTAAGGTACAAAAAGGGGAATGGAGGCACAATCTGACCCTTCCCAGAGTAAGGCTATAACCCTCCAAGTCTGAGGAAAGTGGGAAAGCTGAGTCCTGAGTAGTATCCACGTCTGCTCCGCAGCATACAAATCAGTGACTACAAGATCGACAAAGGCCTTTTAAGTCAGCATAGGCACTTCCACAAGGAAGCAGAGCCAAGTTGGCTCTTGCTAGCCTACATGAAGCCGCAGCTCTCTACAGATGTAGCATGATCAATAGCTCAGGCTCCTGACTGCTTTGGGTAGACTTTGCCTGGACTTGCCTGCTTCAAAGGGGTTCTGCTTGTTACTACCACTGTGTGAGCCTCATGGAACAGGAATAGTGGGATGTTCATGTGTGGGGATTCTAAACACCTAAATGTGGAGGGCTGGAAAGTAGATTCTTCCAATAATAGAGACCTTGTATTCTTGTAGAAAAAGTGGCAGGAGGGTGGAACAAGCCTCCAAAATTGCCCTGGGTGTGGGATGTCTATCATTCCCTCATACTGCCAAGAAACAACCCCAGCAACAAAGGAGCGTGCATAGTGCTTGAATGTGCAGGGGAAGGCCAAAGAGACGTGTGTGAGGATATGATGATTCTGAGAGTTTTCCCTGTGTCTAAAAGCTCTGGCATCATGACAACTGGCTCCCCCAAGTATTCTCACCAATTAAGCATTAAAGAGCAGGTTTACAGGGGAAAGTGGTGCAGCAAAGGCAAAACCACTCAGCCCCATGCTTTCTAGGCCTGGGACAAATAGAAAGTAGACCCGCCCTAAGTCTCCTCTCACCATTAGCAGGGTGCCTATGACACCATAGCCTAGTTCTCACTGAGGTCCTCTATACATGGTTGAGTACAGAGTGCATCTTCCACGTTGGCATTGAGTAACTACAGGTTAGAGGGGAAGCCTTCAAGGCCACACCATTTTATTTCCGGGAAGACTTGAACCTCTGTCATCCCTTTTCTAGAAAGTAAGTCCAACCCAGAAGGATGTAGTAGCAATACCTCAGTTTTACTTATCCTATATCATTTCTGGCTGGGGCTCTTGTAGCTGTTGGGATGAACTGCTTTCTACAGTCTGCTTTATGCAAGTCAGTTTATGGAAACAAATAGAAGGCAGCTGGAGTTTCATAACCTGAGCTTAAATTGCCATGCTGAGTGTAATAACTCCAGGAGGAGGAAGGAGCGGAAAACCCTGAACATAAGCAAGTATGGCAGGAAAATTACTGATATCCGGCCCTAAAGTGTCATTTGGAGA
This sequence comes from Podarcis melisellensis, assembly GCF_964234715.1. Lineage (NCBI taxonomy): Eukaryota > Metazoa > Chordata > Lepidosauria > Squamata > Lacertidae > Podarcis > Podarcis melisellensis. The sequence goes on along the minus strand of NC_138528.1, from coordinate 134,627,727 downwards.
TAGATTTTCTCCTTTTACCGGAGGCATCTGTTAACCTAGTAGCTGAGAGTCCATCCTTGGCTTGCAGCTGTCCTGGGGAGCAGAGTCGCACTGTGACAGCACCATGCTCTGGAGGTGCTTACACAGAGAGCAGCAGGAGGTGTCTGAATGTTAAATAAATCAAAGTAGAAATACAGAGTTGTAAAGGTCTCATTAGAAACTCATCAGCTAACAAATCCATTTAAAATCATGGCTTTACCCACCCAACCACTTCTGCCACATTTTTTTAACAAGCGGAAGATACCACCTGAAGATGAGATTTCAAACTTTATGATAATGATCCTCTCTAACAGAACTTGATGGGAGCATTTTTCACATTGTGCTTTGTGACAAAACAGGCAGATGTACTTAAGTATAGTGGCATATAAATCCGTAACAGTAGGTTGCTTTAAGTTCCCTTTATCCCCTGGACAGGGAATCCTGCTTACATTGGCTGGCTGTAACTCACATAATGGGAAAGAGAGAGACAATTTCTAAGCTGCCACTGTTACATAGTAGGAAATATCTCCTTGCTCAGAGCCAGACTATATTACCATCCAAATCACATGGTTTACCTCTTGCTGGATTGTGCATCACTTGAGAGTGTGAGTTGACGATTGCCTGTTTGAATGGTCCCCAGCATTAAAATCCCATGCCCTAGGACAGTTGGCATTGCCCTCGTCACTCTGACATCCTAGCTATCTTCATGCAGATAATGTTGTATTCAAAAACCAATCAGACCCTACTCCAGTATCCTGCAGTCGTACACCTCAGCAAAAGGCGAACTATGTGATTCAGCTGAGCATGACTATTGCGACTTTGTATATAGCAAGTAAAATGGGACAGCAGAGACCAAAGAGAATCTTGCACCTTCACTCGTCTCCTTGGGGAATCGTACCTCACACTGTGGCATTGCAGCCAAGCTTACAATTTGTGCCTCCAGAAGTTTTTAATTGGTTTTATATGGGGCTAAAAGCCAAGGAGGCTGTACATCTTGTGATCTTAAACAGGAGAGAATTGCCTGTTTTCCTTCTTAAGGGGTTGCTGGGTAAAAATATTCAATTCTTGGCAAAATTTTAAGGCTGCTTGCTCTTGGGCATGTCTGATACGTTTCAGAAGTAATTTAGCATGCTATCCGTCAGGAACAGAAAACACTGCAGGGAAGGGCATTCAGAAGCAACCTGGTGGCATGAATGATTTGCAAGATGTCCCAAGGAATGTAATTGGGAATTTTTGCAACGTGTGCCAAGCCTTATTTTATCTTTATTTCCCTCCCACCCCTCCTAGTTATGGAAATGAAGAGATGTGTCTCAGTGCACTACTAATTCCAAAGAAGAAAATGTATCCCATCAGTGGAATATGCTTATTTTCATTGAGAGATCTGTGAGCTAAGCAAAACCTCTAGAGATAACAAATCCCACTATGGGGATCTGTTATGAGGATTGCCCTTCATATGTTAACAGGACAGTAGCAAAAACTGTGCTGTACAAACTTGTGTGGCGAAAAGAACACTTTCCCTATTATAAAAGATATCGCCTATCTCTCCATCTGGTAGTGTAAATGACACCAGTGCCTGCCAATCTGCAAACGCTTTCATATTAGTACAGAGAATTGGCTACAAGGCAGCTGACACTGCCAAAGAAGATGCTACAACACCAGGTCTTCCTCAGACCCAGATTCTCATATTAATCACAGCAACAACACATATCCACAGGTTTTCAGAAGTGGCCAAAAATGTGTTCAAAGGATTGCCAATGTGAGAATGAACCCTGGATTTTTAAGAATCAAGACGTGCAGTTACTGCTGAAAACAGCAACTGTGCATTTAGCTGCACTGTCTTCCTCTATAACAATGGCTTGTGGAACTTAGCTGTACCCTGACATCACAGTGCTTTGTGTTTCCCACTCCTCAGCAGCAGCCAATGATGTGCTGTGGAGTTTGGGAAAGACAGAATACAGTGGTGCCCCGCAAGACGAATGCCTGGCAAGACGAAAAACTCGCTAGACGAAAGAGTTTTCCGTTTTTGAGGTGCTTCGCAAGACGAATTTCCCTATGGGGTTGCTTCGCAAGACGAAAACGTCTTGCGAGTTCTTGCGAGTTTTTTCCCTCCCCCCCTTTTGCTAAGCCGCTAATAGCCGCTAATAGCGCTAAACCGCTAATGGCCGTGCTTCGCAAGACGAAAAAACCGCTAGATGAAGAGACTCGCGGAACGAATTATTTTCGTCTTGCGAGGCACCACTGTATCATGTAGGGAGATGGTTGCTGATGTCATCTTAGCATAACATCTAGTTGGTCTTTTAGCATGATGTTTCCTTTGGCTTGGGATATGTGAGGGACTTATCTGGTACAAGTGATACGCTCAGTTGCCATTGATGTCCCTCAAGCAAGAGATTAGAATATATGGATTTGTATCAGTCTATGGTTCGTGTAGCCTGGCTTTGGTTCTCTAGGGTGTTCAGTTCAGTTCAAAGGCCAGGACAAAATCCTGCAGAGTGTCAGGCAGAGGCCTTTCACATCACCTGCTCCCTGATCCTTTGAATGGCAGATGTTGAAGACTGAACATAGAATCTTGTAGTACCTTAACCTTTGAAGCCACCCTACTCTCCCTGAGCAACTTTCAGTTTACAGCTGGAGTGGAATGGAAATGGACCTGTCATTTGAAATGAACAATAATAATACTTAGCAGTTATTGGGCACATATCAGTGCCCAAAGCATTTCACAAAGAGCCATGGCGGTGTCGTTGTTAATAGTGCTGGGAGGCCCAAGTTCAAAGCCCTCAGGAAGCTACAAAACTCACTAGTTGACCTTGGGCCAGGCACCTTTTCACAGCCTAATGCCATTGAGCTTCCTGAAGGAAAGACCACATAGAAACACGATGCTAACAATACACTGTCACCAAGACCTGCAAGATCTGTTAAGGAGGTCAGTTTTATAATTCCCATATTGCAAAGCCCAAGAGGTGGCTTTGTAGTTGAGGTGAGATGTGAACTGGGCACTTCCCAGGGGATTACACTTTTACCTGGTCAAACCAGACTTCAGGAAACCAATTGAGTGTGATTAACTAAATCTTTTCAGAAGCTTTAGAAATATAGTCTATCTGTATAATGACTGGGGCCTATGCCTGGGGGTTCAGCCCAGACTTCCTTGCCTGCACTGCTGCAGTCTTATCTATCTATCTATCTATCTATCTATCTATCTATCTATCTATCTATCTAATGGGTTTTTTCTATGTGCATAGTAAACTTAAAAGTTCCACTGCCTGTGTCATGTCCTATATACTTCAAAGGGAATTTGGAGTGAAGAAAGATGGCAGAATTGGTCCCCTAGGGACTGAATTATCATTGAAAGTTATGCACACGTATGCAGAGGATAGTAGCCTCTGAGGTATACATGAATTTTCATAAACCTTTCAGGAAATTGCATATAATCAGCCTCATAACTCCAGTTGCATAAGATGTCATGAGCACAGGAAGGACGTAACCTAGTGAAAGAAGCACAGGAGGAAAAAAAACACTGCATTCCCCCCACCCACCCCCCAGCATTGGTTTTATATAGTAGAATGTTTTGAAGGCTTAACTGGATTGGAGTATATGGTCTAAGAATAAAGTGCAGGGTGGCTTGCAGTATCATTAAAATGCAAGAGATAGACCATAGTGCACTAGTTATTAGCAAAAGTGTACAAAGGTTTTCTCTTCCCTAGTTCTCCAGCTGCCACTCTGCAACTGAAAACTCCAGGCCTTGAACTGGCAGTTGAAAAATTCGGGTGTTTGTCTCTCACTGAGAAACTGCTATAGCCCCTGACCCTCACAGATTCTGGCTCCAGTGGCGGATTTAGGAAGCACAGAGGTAACAAAGGTGCTAGAACCTTCCACCTCTCCCTGCAAGTCCTCAGATGTTCCAGCCACCACTGTGCTCCTGAATCTCTGAGCCACAGCAGGTGCCCAAAGAAATAATCTTGATCCAGAAAGGTTGCTGAAGCAGCTTGATGTTAAGCCCCTCACAGGCCAGGACTCCCCCAACCCCCAGGCGATGGCTGCTACTGCTTCTGGCTCTAGTTGCAGGTGCAGGAGATGCACTGGATTCTGCTGAGAAGTCAGCTGAGAATTGAGAATAGGGTGCAAAAGCTGGAAAGCTTTTAAATAAGCTCTTTATGAACTTTGATACTTTAGGGTGAGTTCTTTTACAGGAGCAGGTAAGAATCAAACGCTAGGGAACTATGCTGTAAAAATGGATTTCAGGCTATGGAACAGGATGTGAGACAAAATGGAGCATCTAACGATAAATTTGTGGGTGTGGTGACTCCAAGGGCTGCAGTTGGCCAACAACTGGGCCTGATGTAGGCCAAGCCCTTGGCCAGCAAGAATTCCTGTCCAGATGAAAATGAGGAGATAAAGGCCTGAATGACGCAGGTTTCATTCAGACTCGTAGGTCGGAGCTGAGATGGAAAAGAACCTTTCCTGTGTGCCTCTGCCATACCAGTTGAAGAGCTTGCTGTATTTCTAAATCAAGGGGCACTGTATTTCTAAATCAGGCTTTCACAAGACCTTGCAGCAGTTTGGACTTTCTGTGCCCCTTGAATCTGCATTTGTGGAGCAACTTCTTCCTCCTGACCACTGCTCAGAGGTGTTGCCGATTCCTCGCTGCTGGCAACAGGCAGGCTGGACAGAAATTGGGAAGGGGTTTTTGTTATCCATCTGACTCACACTTCTCCAGGAATTAGATCCAGGGTTCATGTTTGAGGGTCAGTGCTCTCCTGTCAAGGTTTTAAAAATAACCAAATCACCTAAAATAACATACACAACTATTCAAAAATCTTATGACAGTTGCCTTGGCCATTCCAGGCATCAGCTGTTAAGTTCGCAAGGGGTTGGATTCAATGACCCTCAAGGTCCCTTCCAACTCTACTGTTCTATGATTCTATGATTAATCTCCATCCATAAAAGAAAGGATACAAAAACCTCAGAACAGACATTTGCTAGTGACAAGACAATAGCCACATATGATAAACCACTGCAGTTACAAATGACTGCATATATGAGAAGAGTACCACAGCACAGTCTTTCACATTCAACATTTCCATTTTAGTTTATGGCACTTTTATTATTTCACATCTGTGTTGCCTGAAAATATAGATGTTGCAATGCCACTGTTGCATTGTTATTAAGAAGGGCAAATTTCTACTTCAGATTATTGGGGAGGAAAGGCCATGGGTCAGTGGTAAAGCATTTGTAATAAACCTACCTTTTAGTGGTTGACCACAAACTTGACATGAGCCAACAGTGTGACGCGGCAGCTAAAAAAGCCAATGCAATTCTGGGCTGCATCAATAGGAGTATAGCATCTAGATCAAGGGAAGTAATAGTGCCACTGTATTCTGCTCTGGTCAGACCTCACCTGGAGTACTGTGTCCAGTTCTGGGCACCACAGTTCAAGAAGGACACTGACAAACTGGAACGTGTCCAGAGGAGGGCAACCAAAATGGTCAAAGGCCTGGAAACGATGCCTTATGAGGAACGGCTAAGGGAGCTGGGCATGTTTAGCCTGGAGAAGAGAAGGTTAAGGGGTGATATGATAGCCATGTTCAAATATATAAAGGATGTCACATAGAGGAGGGAGAAAGGTTGTTTTCTGCTGCTCCAGAGAAGCGGACACGGATCAGTAGATCCAAACTACAAGAAAGAAGATTCCACCTAAACATTAGGAAGAACTTCCTGACAGTAAGAGCTGTTCGACAGTGGAATTTGCTGCCAAGGAGTGTGGTGGAGTCTCCTTCTTTGGAGGTCTTTAAGCAGAGTCTTGACAACCATATGTCAGGAGTGCTCTGATGGTGTTTCCTGCTTGGCAGGGGGTTGGACTAGATGGCCCTTGTGGTCTCTTCCAACTCTATGATTCTATGATTCTGTGATTCTATGATTCTAAGTTTGCAAACAGTTTGTAATCGTTGTTTAACAAAGAGATAGGTCTGTAATTTTTGATTTGCAGCAAGTCTGCGTCTTGTTTTGGAATTACTGTAATATAGGCCTCTTTCCATGTTTCTGGAATTTCACCTGTGTTCAGTATCTCATTCATGACATCTTTCAGTGAACTAGCTGTTCACTTAATTTTTTATTATATTTTGCCGTAAGTCCATCCGGGCCTGGTGACTTGCCATTTTTAGAGCCTTTTATTGCCTCTAGCAGTTCTTGGGTATTAAAAATCTTCCTTTGTTCATCCTTTATATGTGGCATGTTACTACTTCTGATATACTCTTCTATCTTGAATGTTTTTTCTTTCCCTTGTCTATACAAATCTGAAGAATATTTAACAAATCCTACTCCAATTTCCTTCAGCTTTTTAAGATCGCCCCGGACAGCGGAGGACTTCTCCGCTGTCCCGGGGCGATTTTAAATCCCCCGGGAAGGCAGGCGGGGGGGGAGCAAAGACTTTCGCCCCCCGCCAGCCTTCAGAAGAGGTCCAGGACCTTTTCTGAAGGCCGGCGGGGGGCGAAAGTCTTTGCTCCCCCCCGCCTGCCTTCAAAAGCCGTCCGGGATAGCGGAGAAACGCGCTGCGTTTCTCCGCTCTCCCGGGAAGGCAGGCAGGGGGGAGCAAAGACTTTTGCCCCCCGCCGGCCTTCAAAAGCCGTCCGGGAGCATTTTAAAATCGCCCCGGGACAGCTGCGTTTCTCCGCTCTGGGTTCAAGTACAGGATTAATGTAAAAAAACCCTCCTCTCTTTTTTTGTTTTATCTGATGAAATGAAATCCATACTTTTTTTTTTTTTTTTTTGCTAATTAAGACCCCCTTTTTTGCAATATGTGTCTCTTGGAGGCAAATTATGTCTAATTTCTATTTTGCTATTACATGCTCAATCTGTTTGCATTTGGCTTTACAGTTCAATCCATTCACATTCCAGCTCAGTATTTTAAGATTGGCCATTGTCAGAGTCAGTTGCAATATCTGTTTTTTCTGGTATAGTGCCTTCCAATGCTAACTGCTCCAAGGCCTCTTTTTGTTCAGCTCAAGGGTCTCCCCTGCCTTGTTTGGAATCTAAGTCTCTCCTGTATTTGTCAAAGAACTCTCTCACCTGAAACTCTGATGTTAGCCTATATCTCCTTTTCAGGTGGGATCTCCCTAAAAATGTCTACTTTCTGTCCGGCAACCACGAGATTTTTTCCAAAGCTGTTCTGAAGGATTGCATCCTTCACTCTTTTTGTTACTAATGTTAATAAAACATCTCCTGGCTGCATCTGTTCTCGACTTTCGCACAATCTAATTTTGAAACAGCTCTCTGAAAGTCCATCCAACCAGTCTTTACTTTCTCCCATCCATTCTGAGATTGTCTGTGTAACAAATGTCTCCAAATTTGGCTCTGTGTCAGATTCTGGAAGGCCTCTAATTCATAATGTCCTGTCTCTTTCCCTTAGCTGCAAGAGGAGGATCTGGTCCTACAATTCATTCTGCTTCCCTTGAACCCCTTCCACAGTTCCCATCAACCCTTTTTGTTTCTCTCTTAATTCTCCTGCCTCCTCTTTTAACTTTTTCTAGTTTGTCTACTTTGGTTTCCAATTTGTTGACCTTGTCTCCCAATATCCCAAATTGCTCTTTCAAGACTCTTCAAATTTTCAATATCCCTGTGCACTTGTTCAATCAATGTTTGATTGGATTTTTCCATGTCACTGTGAACCTGTTTTGTAAATTCTTGCATTGATTGAACCATTTCTTTCCTGAATTCCTAAAGTTGCTGTGCAAGAAAATGTGTTTGCTCTCTCTCCCCTTTATCTCCCGTTTCTCCTCGCACACTAGCCCTTCTAGCGGCCACCGCAGCTGCAGCTGCCACTTTCCTGGTTGTTGTTCCCTCCTTACCCAACATGTCTTATCAGTTGGTTCCCAGTGTGTTTTGAGTTGTTCAAGGTCACACTTGCAAGTTCCGGCTCTATCCAGCCATAAGGTTGTTTCCCCCCTCCCAGACTCTTTCCAGTTTCCCTTTCCCTTTTGTCTGCCTTCTCCCTCCCCACAACAGCAAATCATACAGTCATATAACAAAAAAGGCAGAGAGAAATGAAAACATCCAATAAATCAGGAGATCTAAAATGTACAATTAAAAGGGCAAAAAAATAAGAAGAAAAAATAAAAAAGTAATTTAAAAGTCCATAAAGCAAAAAGATGTTACGCCAGTTCAGTTTCAGATTTATGTCTTTAAAAACAAGGTTATTCTTTAATTTGTACTTATCTACTTGTAATTGTCTCAAACAGTGGTGACTTGCAATAGTTCCAGAATTTATATCTCCATTTTATTTCTTATATGTAATCCCATGGCATTTTGTCTTGTTGTTTAATTCACAAACGTGCTGGAGTTTCAATCAACAGATCTTTCTTGGCAAGCTCTTTCAATCTCTTGGAGTATTGAAGTTACTTTGGAAGCTGTTCCAGGCTCTTTCCACTTTCTGTGGCTACCCCACAGAAATGCTGAGAGTCCCCTGGTAGCTCCCTTTCTTTCCCCTTTTCCTCTTCTGCTCCACCAATTTTTAAAATACTGTTCAAATTCCTCCAGCTGTCAGTGGGTTTTTAACTTTATAATCCAATAGGTTACTTGATAGCTAATATATATTCATTAGAGTTAAATGTTTCAACTCTCCGTTGCTGTAGGCAGTCTCTGTGTCCCATTCACAAAAAAATTCCCTTTGCAGAGCTCATCCACAGAAATCAGAAGCTGACTTCCTGTTTTGCTTTCGTTTCGCCAAATAAACTTTTTAGCCTCTAATTTTTAATTTTAAATGTTTTATTTCACATTTACCTCTAATTGGAAGATCTGCTGCTTCTGGTGACAAATCATAGCTTCGGCAGCAGGCTGTGTTGGAGTTGAGAGCGAACTCAAGCCCCTTCCCTCCCACGCGCACAGCGGCAGCTGGGAGATGTTCAGGGGGCGAGTTTTTCCACTCTGCTGGAGCCCTCGGGTCCCCACTCTTCTGGGGGGGGGTTGGGGTGCGCTGAGCTCTAGCGCCACCCTTCACACCTTTCTGTCCGCTCCATGTTGTGGACAACACTTAGCACATTGCCATTGTCCTCCGCAGTAGACCGGAAGTCCGCTACCAAGAAAGTATTCATACTGACTACAGTGGTACCTCTGGTTACGTACTTAATTTGTGCCGGAGGTCCGTTCTTAACCTGAAACTGTTCTTAACCTGAGGTACCACTTTAGCTAATGGGGCCTCCCGCTGCTGCTGCCGCGCCACCGCCGTGCGATTTCTGTTCTCAACCTGAACCAAAGTTCTTAACCCGAGGTACTATTTCTGGGTTAGCGGAGTCTGTAACATGAAGCGTATGTAACCCGAGGTACCACTGTACTTCTCTCATGAGCTGCAGCCTTTGCATTTTGTTGTATGTGCCACTGAAAACCTCATAATGGAAATCCAAGCTGATATTTAATATATTGAGCCAGCATTCAGTGCACTGCTTGCACTTTTCAGGAGCCTACTAGTCCCTTGCCCCATTACAGTAGCTTAGAGGCTATAGGCCTTCTATCTTCACACAGATGGGCACTTAACTAGCTGCTGCTATAGAAAAGTCACCTGCCTCTCAGAATCTTGAAGAAATGGTTTTGTTTTGCCATGCAGGCAGCTGGAGAGAAACAGGATAGAAAGGTCAAGGCATTCTTAAACAACTTTGACTCATGATTAGAGCATAACTTGTAAAGCAAACGGCCCCCTCCACTGCAGCAGACAGGACTTTGTTGGGAGCTTTGCATACCAACGTTAACACTTTTTATAGTAAGTTAACCTCCGATTCCTTTTAGGTTAGGATTTTAAGCAAGAAGATTGATTTTAGCGATATTCAATCCAGATGTGGTTCCAAGGATAACATCACACATTCAGCAGGGGGAGGAAATGTAAGTAAAGATGGCGCCTGGCAAGGTACCCTGGGCCACTTTGGTGACCCTCCTCTGCACAGCCTAGTCCTTTGTGTCTTCCTACCAAGCACTCTTTCCCTTCTTGCTAATGTTTCACAGACACCTTGGTCTAGTGATGTGTTCAGCATTGTGTGTTGAGTGGTGGGTATCTCCATCCTTCCTCACAGACCACAGCAAATTTCCCAGTCTCAGTCAAAGCACTCTCCTCCACAAGACACTGACTCAGCCAACTGAAATCCACAACTATTCAAGGCCTTATAAAAAAAAGAAATCCCAGTCCTTACAGGGCTGAAAATGTGAGAAAATATTAAGGATACAAACATAAGAGTTGCGCTTGCTTAGCAATCTGGAGGTAAGGCTAGCAATATGTCCTTAACACATGGTAGTGTTTCCTGAACAGGTGGCAGCCAGGTGGCTTAGCAAGAATAGGGGAATATAGCTGTTGTAGACCCACCATTGTGTGACTTCATTTCACACTGAAGGCCTAGTAGAATCAGAGCCAACTCGTGAGCCATATAATTTCCAGATATGCTTGACCCATTTGCACCATCTCATTTCATGGTGGGTCCAAAAGGGTGAATGAACCTTAAGTCTATCACATATCTAAGGCAATATCTGTAGTAGCACCCCCAAATGCCAGGAACATTGTAAGGAAACATGCCAGTTTATGCTTCAGGCACATCTGTAGTTTTTCTCTTAGAGGATAACATAGGTTAGTGAGACCAAATCGGGCCTTAGAAAGGTGGAAGTGTCCTTATGTAGCTACAGGAGCACTGAAAAATATTCCAATCAGAAATCCAGTTAAACCACAGAAAGCAATCCTGGAACTCTGTGCAAAAAGGAAATAGAAATATGTCATACAGTTCTCAGCACACAGCACTGAAACAAACTTTCTTTCACATGAAAAAACTTAGGAAAGAACTTCACTCACCTTCCTGATTTACAGCCTTCACTTTACTAATGAAAAACCTTTAACATGGTTCTGCTAGGTTCAAATGGGAAGCTTGCTGTATTAATCTGGGTGTTTCCCTCCTTTGTGGCATGATTGTATACTACTAATCATCTATTTTCTTACAGTATCTTTCAAAGTCAAGGCACATTCATTTCTAGGTTTTATTTTCTCATTCCCAAGATATATTTTTGTATATTTTTAACAGGTGCAGATCGTAACCAAGAAGATAGACTTAAGTCATGTGACTTCAAAATGTGGCTCACTAAAGAATATCCGTCACAGGCCAGGTAAGATGGAAATTCTTGGGGGGGGGGGAGAGAGAGAATTTTGCAAAACACGGATTTTCCAGGGTACCTGATGTCCATAATAAGTACTCCGGCACTGTAGGAAAATTACATTTCCTGGGGTCCCTGTCATCTGGGGTGTTGTCATTGCCACATTTGAGAGTGAAGGAAGCCTCCAGAAAAACACCTCCACTGCCACTGCCAGATAAATGTGAAACGAAGAAGATGGCTGTCCCTCCCTATAGCTCCTCTGCTGTGGGTTTGCATATTTCCCATGGTATTTTCTTTTGCTAATCTCATGTACCACTTACTAGGTTATAGAGGCCATCCATTTAATATGCATATTATTGTGTTAATATGGTTTTGGAGCTACTCCCATTCCTGATCCTGGGTAAGCAGTGGAAAGGAAAATGGAGCAGGGAGATTAAGGGAAGGCAAAAAAACCTCATGCCACTTCCTTCCCTAGTCACAGTTCATGCACCCTCAGGTCTTCTTCCCCAAACCCAGAAGGATTCTTCTGTTGAAGTGTTTTATATAGTCTTAACACTCTCCGTCCATTATGCAATGATTAACCTTGGTTTCTGTTGTGGTGTGCTTCCATGTAAAGTTTTGGTTTCTTTTCCAAACCCCTGACACTAAAAGTTCACAGAGGAGCATTAGCTTATTCCAGTTTTGACATTAGGCACTTGCATACATGATTATCTCTCCCTAATTGAAAGCCATTACAAATGATTTCTCATTCTGAAGTACACAGTGCCAGCTGCCCACACAATGAATGGCCTGATCTGCACATCATGGAAAGCCAAACTATGCTTACCAGGACTGCACAAATGAGCTGGCTCCTGGATGGGAGATTGTACTTCTCTCCAAGCCTTTCCACTGAGCACAGCATAGCAGCCACAGCAAAGTTTGGCTCAGCATGTCATGATCATTGTTAAGGAGGAAAGTATGTGTGTTGAAAAGTGCTTCAGTCACAGTTGGAGAGTCTTGCTGTATTTTCCGACTTAATTTTCCTCCCATAACATCTAGGTGGAGGGCGAGTGAAAATTGAGAGCGTGAAACTGGATTTTAAAGAAAAGGCCCATGCCAAGGTTGGCTCGCTTGACAACGCTCACCATGTACCTGGAGGAGGCAATATCAAGGTAAGGCGCTGTCACTTCTACTTACTGAAACATTCATTCTGTGCATCATCCAGTTGCTTGTGAATACCCTGGATATCCAGACTAAGTGGTTCTACTGAAATCAGCAGGACAAGTTAGTTGTGATCCAAACCTTTATCACCAGCCTGTTTATTCTTTATTACATAGGCACTGCACAATTTGTCTTTTGAGCCCAGGAATTTATCAATCTGGGAAGGTTAGCTCTAATGGCAGCAAGCAGGCCCAGGGGCTGAGGTGGGGCTTCTCTTAGGGAAGGCAGAAATACCTGTGAGGACTGAGGATTCATCCGGTGTTGTGGTCAGCCATGTCATATATACACTAGAGTATGATAGCCTGAGGTGGGACAGCAGGTATCAGCTCCACCACTCACTTCACATCCTCAACCACATCATAACTGAGTAGAGTTGCAGGAGTAGAGGTGTACAATCCGCATGAATCTTGAATCCATGGAATAAGACTGTTGAGGGTCCCCCCCCCAAAAAAAAACTTTTGTGTGTGGAAAAACCAGGCATTCATGGGAAATTTGAATATATGCCCTTCTACTTACTTTATCAAAGGTCAAATTGCTTTGCTGCTTTAATATGAAATGTATTATATAAAACTTAGTGCATACAATTATACTGGGGTATACTCATAAATGTATATATATGACTTGGGGTTCAACCCAAACAAACAATTCTGTAATTTTATGTTGTGAACAACCCTGTGATCTTCAGATGAAGAGAGGTATACAAATTTAATAAATAATAATTATAACAACAACAATGATTATGGATATATCCAGTATTATAGATGAAGCTGCAAACTGTTGTACCTTAACGTACCTAGTTATGTCTTGGATTTTGCCAGCTGGGAAATAAAGAGAGGTGAGAAAGAGAAAGCTGTAATTCCTATAGTTAATGTTTGGCAACAAGGATTTTTGGGGGGTGGGGGTTAAAGGAATTGTGTGTGCACAGCCTTCAGTTCTTTCCAAAGAAAACATTTTATCCTTATTTATTTTGTATCTTTACAAACTTCTTTCTCTTTAAGTAGAGGAGTAAAGTTGCCTAGGAAAAAAAGTAAAAGTAAAGTGTACTCAGAATGGCATTAAATATGAAGGGAGTTCACATTATTTTAATAAGGTCAGTGAAATTTCTTACAGGGGTTTGCCCATCTACAAATTCCCAATGAAGTCCAGCTGAAGAGGAGCTGCTCAGGCAAACGTCTATGAAATTAGAGTCATGGAATTGTAGAGCTGGAAGGGACCCCGAGGGTCATTTAACCCAACCCCCTGCAATGCAGGAATCTCAGCTAAAGCATACAGGACAGATAGCCTTCCTAACACCTCTCCTGTGAGTCTGTTCCACTGTTGAGACGGTCTTATGATGTTTAGTCAGAATCTCCTTTCCTATACAGTGGTGCCCCGCAAGACGAACGCCTCGCAAGACGAAAAACCCGCTAGACGAAAGGGTTTTCCGTTTTGGAGGCGCTTCGCAAAACGAATTCCCCTATGGGGTTGCTTCGCAAGACGAAAAAAATCTTGCATCCCCCCGCGGGTTTTTTCCGCTTTTTTCGCCCTTTTCTTAAGCCGAAAAGCCGCTTATCAGCTGTTCCGCTGATAAGCCGCTTAACAGCTGATCGCTGGAAGCCGCTTGACAGCTGTAGCGCTAATCCGCTAAGCTGTCAATGGGCTTGCTTCGCAAAATGAAAAAACTGCTATACGAAGAGCCTCACGGAACGGATTAATTTCGTCTTGCGAGGCACCACTGTAACTTTAATTCATTGATTTGGGTCCTACCCTCCAGAGCAGGAGAAAACAGGCTTGCTCCATCTTCCAGCCCTTTAGATATTTGAAGGTGGCTATCATATCTTCTCTCAGCATCCTCTTATCCAAGCTAAACATATTCAACTCCCTCAACCATTCCTCCTAAGGCTTGATTTCCAGACACTTTATCATTTGCTCATGTTCCAGATTGTCAATATCCTCCTTAAATTGTGGTGCCCAGAACTTGACACAGTACTCCAGGTGTGGTCCAACCAGGGCAGAATAGAGCAGTACTATGAGTTCACTTGATCTGGACACTAGACTTTTGTTGGTGCAACCTAGAGTAGGATAAGTACCGGTATTTTTTTGCTGCTGCATCACGTTGTACTTGTGGTCTTCTGATTCACGTTGTACTTGTGGTCTTCTAAGACTCCTAGATCCTTTTCACATGGCAAGCCACATGTCCTCCATGGAAGTTAATATTATTTTGATAAGATTAATGCAATATATTATGGGGGGGGGGGAATTGACTTGGGGAAAAATTGAAGTGAATTTGAGGGGCTCTGCTGAAGTAAAAAATCCATAGCCCTTTCATGGTAAATTAAAATAATATTTATTAAATTGACACTCTTTCTTTGGGGAGCTTCACATGTCTGCAGTTGCTGCGTTTTCTTTAGTGAGCCTGCTTTCTTTGTACAGATTGACAGCCAGAAGCTAAATTTCCGAGAACATGCTAAGGCCCGGGTAGACCATGGAGCTGAGATCATCACGCAGTCACCAGGCAGATCCAGCGTGGCTTCTCCACGGAGGCTCAGCAACGTCTCATCCTCTGGAAGCATCAACCTGCTTGAATCTCCTCAGCTTGCTACTCTCGCTGAAGATGTCACTGCAGCCCTAGCTAAGCAGGGCTTATGAATTTGCTTCATTTAGCAGTGTTTGAAGTAATAATATTTAGGCATGAGCTCTTGCCAGGAATGGGCTCTGAGCAGGTGTTAACATTCATTCTTTACCATGTCTAAAATTAAGTCACATCCCAAGACTGTAGTAACCATAAAATAAAAACTGGGGGAAAGTTATATATAGATGCAGAAATTGGCCTGATTTCCATTTACAGCAGGAAGACACTGGCTTTTATGTGGGTACAATTGCAGTATATTACATTGGACAATAATTGTAGCTCTGCCCTGTCTTGCATGGAGTACTGTACTATGATACAATGCATTTTTACCTTTCATGTGCCTAAAGGCCATCCATCTACCACTTTTTGAGGAGCCTTGTTAAATACCTTGAGTTGCTCGTTTTACCATTTTGTTGAAGGATGGAATTAAGGAACATCTCCCATTGTAATTTACTAACAGGTTAAATTAAACTGGAGAGTCTGAATACCAGGCAGAAGGGCAAATAAAGATGTCAAAGCTTCAAAACGGGGTGTGCAGGGTTGGGTTATTTTATATAAATGGGTAGAAGAAAGAGTCAATTAAGTTATTAACGTTGTTGAACTTGGATAATTATGTCGGTGTATAGCTGATTCCAATAAATTATTTAACTAATAATTAAAGAAAGTAGTGGGGGGGAATCATATGAACTGTACTGGGGAAGTGGCATTTTTCTTTTCTAAAAGCAGCTACTGAAAATAAGCAATGGAATTGTGTCTGATTAGAATGTTGGTTAAGCAGCTAGGTTTGTGTCTACACTACTGGTTTCACATCCTTTCCATCTGTTTGATACAGTATTATTATAGATATATATTTCTCTGTGGCCATTTGTGATATGCCCTCTCATACTTGAATATTCTACTTCTTTATTCACAGTATCTGTGTCTCTTGCACCCTTTGCTGTTGCAATTTTAGGTATGTAAAAGTAGATGTTAGCAGGGTTTTTATTTCCCTATTCAGACTTTTAAAAAATACAAAAAGGCAAAGATATTTTAGCATGAAATTGCTTTCTGTGACATCTCAAAACTGTGACCCTGTTTTAGTGCCAGATGCAAGTCTCTTCTGTGATACGAGAAAAAATACTCTCCCTTCTTTCACCTGTACTTCCTCATTCTTTTTCTTTATTATTTAATTCACCATGACTATATGGGGTCCAAGTATCTTTTTTAAAAAAAAGTTTTCCAAAAAGATGGATTTGGATTCTAAATTAATAAAATAAAACTGTGGTTCATTTTTTGGCATTTTTAAAAAAATCCTGCAGTAAGAGTGGAATATAAAGTTATTTACTTATTTGTTTATTTTCTTTTGCTAAAGTTGAAATTCCAAGAAACAATGGGGGAGTTTAAACAGAAGTCATTTCCATTCCTTTAATGGCATCTTTGCATAGATGTGCTCAGATGCCTCCGGAGAATGATGCTCTGGAGAGATGCATACATAATGCATGTTGATTACTGGTAACATAATTAAATAAGCTTCTCATACAGCATCACCAAGGTGATGGAACTGATAAATAAATCTGCAGAATGCATATGTTGAACATAAAAAGTATATGACAGGTGTGTGTAATAATAAATAAGACAAGAACACCTAGACATTAAAACAAGTGGAGTCTAGGGGATTTCCACTACTGCCACATGGACACTAAGAGAATATTGGTGGTATGGTAATATGACACATAAGTGGACAAATGTCTACTCATGTTATGTATGTTAGCTTTGACTAGATGATGATAATAATTATTTATTTCAACCTGCAGATCAGTTGCTCATTTCCTTATAAATTCACCTGCATCACATTTGCATGCTCTCAAGTACATGAACGGGTCATTAGGATGATTTGACATATTGGAAGCTTTTTGAAAAGGGCTACCTCTTCAACACCTTAATTTACAAAGTATGTATCCAGTACTGATTTTAAAATGGTTTTTAAAGATAGAAAACATCAACGGTATGATCTTGGTAGCACCGTAAAGACTAAAACAATTACCATGGCAAATGTTTCAGGGACTAGAACCAAATTATCAGATGCACAGCTCAGACTTCCAATATATTCCAGTACTGTTCCCTTAGTTATGGAGTTCCATAAAATTTAATTAGATCATGAATATTTAAAAAAGCTTTCTAAATGACATCAGCTTATTTCTAATAGGTAAAACTTGAGCAGTGTATTGTAGAGCTTGTTCAAATTCCATGGAACGAATGAAAGCCTAAGTAATACCCTTATACATTACATCCTAAAAGCAATCTCATATTGTAAGATGCCTCATTCAGTTTATGATGCAGTCATATAATTAATAAAAAAAACCTAGCTTAGACACCAGTGCATCAGGAGGACTCTTATGGCTGTGATGTTGCTTAGACTAATCGTACAAAATACAAACACTAACAACAAAAGAAGAGCTCTGCTGGATCAAACTAGGGGTCCATACCGCCACCGCTTCAGGAAAAAAATAATAAAGGCAAAAGAACAGTATTTTTAATGAAATGTTGTCACTCTGACTCTATTCCATTGGTTCTTGCAGATTAGCCTCCTAGTGTTTTTACATCTTTTTCCAGTCTTAGAGAGAGTGCCCTGAACCTCACGTGGACTGATGCTGATTGCCAGCCAGTCAGAACAGTGTTTAATCTGTGACTATTTTGTATTCCGCTTTTTTGGGATATAAACACATTCTAGATGGTGAAGTTATTTATTGAGTATATATGTCCAACGCTGCCGAGTCATTAATTTCATGCTGCAAATTTATCTTTCTCATCTTAAAGAGAAGTCCTTGTAATCGATAATCATCCTTCCATAGAAAGTTGCAGAATTTTGCTGAAGTCGTACAAGTTGAAGAGCCAGCAGGAGGTCATGTTATTATTAAAAGAAATGCACACACTATGTTGCAGGACTCTAGATTTTCGCTGGGGTGGTATCGGGAGGGGGGGGCAGCCAAATCTTAACTTCCCATGCCTAAGCTTCATTTAAAAGCTAATAGCACAACAATTCAGGGGGAAGTTATCTTGTGCAACAGCCACACAAGGGCACTGCTGTTCTTCATGTCAGCAAGATAACAATTTGCTGGATTGTGCCCTATTCCAATTATCGGAAAACACGTCTGTCGGTTTTATGGAGCTGGCACTGTAACACTGACTAACAAGCTCTTGTAAGTTCAAGTATAATGAAGTAATGTGCACTTATCAATTTGTGGAGAAGATGAATAAAAACATGTAGGGCTGCCATAGATGGTTCAATCAAGAAAACATCTGTCCCTTGGGATCCCTCTGTTTCTCTCTGCTTACATAGCATTTGCTTCTGTGTAATCCTAGGCATGATGAGACAAAAAAAAGACAGACTGGCAGACATTTTTTTGTCCAGCAACAGTAGTCCAAGCTGCTAATTATAAGGGTAGTCCTTTTGCCTACTGGGATATTATCTATAGAACATATATGACATTAGACATCTAACCGTATGCTCTCCTATACAGCTGCAACCTTTCTCTTCATAATGGCTGTTTGCAAATATCTATGTCTGCCTAGTGTACGTCCCGAAGGATCCAAAAATGTGGACCCCCCAAGTCACAATAAGCATGCAAGGGGCTTTTCTGTAGTCCTGAATTCCAGACTCCCTCCCAGAAGATAGAATGCAAATCAACATAAAAGAGGAAGCTGGAAGCCAAAGCTTCAACCTAAGCCAGGGCTGCAGTCTCAGAGCTGCTAGGCTGACCTAAGCCCACCAGCGGCTTGGTAGACCCTCTGGTTTCGCTGCCTCCTTAGAAGCGTAAAAACAGGGTAGTAGTTGTTGAGCCCCCAAAAGGACACCCACCCACAGTTGACCGGGTGTGATCAGCTTGGTTGTGCAGGCCTATCGTGCAGAAACTGCTCTAGAGCTTTCTCTCTCACGCACAGCTGCTCCTAGCAAATTCCATTACAAAGGAAGCAGATAGTGAGTTTGCAGATTTCGTAAGGCCAGGCCTAACAGTCATTTCAACTTTAGCAAAGAGAAACATAAAATTGCCTTCTGTGTGCTGGGATTCCCCCTCCCCCTTTCCCTTTTTTCAAAAAGAAGAAGGAGGAAACAACACTAGGCCATTACAAAGCCTGTGTAGCCATTTCTTTTCCTGGCAATTCTAGAGCCTGTTATCATAAAAGAGGCATTTCTTGAATGGCTGGTGGTAGGTAGTTCATGTTTTTCAATCCAATTTGCAATTGTATTTGTTGCTGTATAGTGATTGTTTTGCAAAATAAAATGGCTTGTCATCTAATTGCTTGCACCCCGTCTTCTTTCTTTGCATTTCTCCCCTCCCTCCCCCAGTGGGGTTCTTAATATATCAGCATCCTCACCTGATTTGTCTTTACAAATTTTCTCCTTTTAATAATGACTCTCGTTAGTGGTGCAGATGGGCAGTTGGGCACTCTAGTCCTAATGGCCTAAAGGGCCAATTCAGGACCCTTGCCTGCCCTTTTTTTACTTCAGCACAGCGTTTCCTCAGAAGTAAACCCCTTGCCTGCAGTGCGGTTGGTTCCCAGGTCAAAATGGAGGCCTGCTTCTTCCTGAACTAGGAAAGCTGCTGCCCGGCTGTACCAATTCCAGCAGAAACTTGATATTTGCAAGACAGAAAAGAAGGAAACAGGTAATGGGGGGGAGGGGGGCGACCTTCTAGTTTTCTGTGTGTTGAAGCGAGTATTCCTTCATGTGAGCACTCTCCCTACAGACTGAAGCAGATAGTGTTGTTGGCTAGCCTAGTATTTTTGATGTTTGCCTCAAATATGAGGTGAGCATAGGTTTTAATCCATCAGAGTCGTGCTTTTCTTGCCCTCCTCCCAGCTTCCAATATCTTTCCCTCCTTTTTCCATCCAACCCAATCAACAGTGCTGCTACTTCACAGAGAGAGAAAGATTTATTTGCAGCGGCTACTTGCCTTCACAATTGGAGCAGGAGGTAAAAACGTGTATAAGCAGGGAATATTAATCACCAAACTAAATCAAAGCACCAGCCATTGTGGTTTGTATACAGAATAGAAACACTAAGCAGGTAGAATTGCCAAGCTCCAGGGCCTTTTTTTTTTCTTTCAGCTGGAACTTTCTGGAACTCCATTCTGAACTACAAGGAGAAAAGTCAAATAATAAGTGTGCAAATGTTCAGATTGAGATAATGGGCCGATTAATTCTTTACACTAAGCTGTGTACAAAGAGCAAACTGACAGCACATGAACCACCATTTTGGCCTCTCCGCAGAGGTGTGCATTGGCAGGATGCCACGGATTCCCCCAACCCTCCTTTGGCCTTGGGGAAATGTCATTTGGGCAGCTGGAAAAGGCCTGGCAGCAGAGCAGGTGCCAAGATGGGAGCGAGGAGAGATTTCTCTCCCACCTGCCATGGTAAGTCAGGGAACGAGGCCTAAAGGGTCTGGAAGGGTTGGGCACTTGCTGCCCTGGGCGGGATATAAATGTAATAATAATCCAAAGTATTT
The DNA here is from genome assembly GCF_964234715.1 of Podarcis melisellensis. Lineage (NCBI taxonomy): Eukaryota > Metazoa > Chordata > Lepidosauria > Squamata > Lacertidae > Podarcis > Podarcis melisellensis. Next base: position 134,607,301 of record NC_138528.1, on the reverse strand, counting down.
CCTGAATTGGAAGTGGGGTAGTTAATTCTAAGGCAGTCTAAGCTACCAGGCACTCGCCCTTAAATCCTTACTGTCTTGACACAAGTTTTTGCCTCAGTACACAAGATACGTTTAAAGAAACACCACATCAATTGATCCTGGGAACTAGCTTACCCCTAACAGAGCTACAGTTCTCAATACCCTTAAGAAACTACACTCCCCATGATACTTTAGGGGAAGCTGTGTGTGCTCTTTTATGTATGGCATTCACAGCTTACCCTTGTATTGTCCCTATCGGCCCAGTCACAAGTTGAATAACCAACAAATTGGTTATTGAACCCCAAATTAAGAAATCAACATTTTATGATTATGATGAAATAATTGGCAGTTCCGGCAGCTTCTTCATGGCAGCCGTGGGAAGGTAAGTAGTGTTTTTGTAACCCCTGTGCATTCCCCATCCGTGTATAAGACAACTCCCAATTTTTGGCAGATTATTTAAAACAAAAAAACATCAACTTATACACGGAAAAATACGGTAATTGTAAAGTTGTAAACTAGAAGCCCAAAGGCCCTCTAGTTCCACCCGCATGCAATGCAGGAATCTCAACACATGGTCCCCTGCCGAATTTGAAACCATACCGGACGCTGCTCAGCTTTGCAAATGTGCTGGCAGTTTTACTGCCACACCGCTAGGATTGTTTCTAAAAGAAAGTGACAAGGCCCAGTTTTTACTGAGCACCCTCTGGCACACAGCCCTTGCAAATGCAAAATGTTGGAAGGGAAAGGGCAGCTGTGGTTAAACACTGCTGCTAAGCAAACCACATTCCACACATGTTCATAGGACTCGTCTTTATTCATTGTTGCGATGCTGCTTCCTGCGTGAAAGCCCTGATAATAATGTTGTGCATTTTTTAAATACTTGTGCCTGCACAGAAACACACACACACAAATACAGTGGTGCCTCGCAAGACGAAATTAATTCGTTCTGCGAGTTTTTTCGCCTAGCGAATTTTTCGTCTTGCGAAGCACAAAATCCCATAGGAATGCATTGAAATTCAATTAATGCGTTCCTATGGTCAAAAAAAGTCCAAACAAAGCCAAATTTGGCACAACAAGAGTTTATTAACTGCTCTTTAAAGTCACACATACTGTAAAGAGCAGTTCAAAAATTGAAGGAACAATAAATTAAGTTTCTAAACATGACAGAAAAACATTTAAAAATCAACAAAGTGTACCGTACATTTTCTAAGACTCTGGGGGACCACTCGAAGAAGGTTCCTCTTCCACTCTTTGCTTCTTGCTAAAGAACCTGTCCGTGGTCTGCTGCTTCATCCGCCTTTTCAGCACCTCCCTGAAAGGCGACATGACCGTCGTATCAAAAGTGTTCACAAGGTCATGTATCACGTGCTTGTTAGGGTGGTGCCGCTGTGCAAAAGCTTGCACATCCTTCCACTTCTGGCAAATGTCCCTCAGTTCTTTGGAGGACAGCCGTTCCTCAGTTGCTTCCTCCTCTTCCAGCGAGGCCTGCTCCTGCGCAGCCTCTGCCTGCAGTTCGACCGGCTCCTGGGTGGTCAGCTCGTGGTCGTGCTCCTCCACCAGCTCGCTGACGTCCTCCTCTGTGACCTCCAGGCCCATGGTCCTCCCCAAGGAAACAATGTCCTGCACCACTGTTGACTCTGGTGCATCAGAGTCACTTGGTGCCACACAGTCCGGCCGCAATTCAAATTTCTCTGGCTGATCCCATCCCAGGCCGTGGAGATCATCTTCAAGCAGGTGACGATGTCGAAGTGGTCCTTCCAGAATTCCCGCAGGGTGATGGTGGTGCAGTCAGTCACCTCGAGGCATCGCCTGAAAAGCTCCTTGGTGTAGAGTTTTTTGAAATTGGCGATGACCTGCTGATCCATCAGCTGGAGCAGTGGCGTGGTGTTAGGCAGCAGGAACATGATGCTGATGAAGCTGAACTCCTCCAACAAGTCCTCCTCAAGGCCTTTAGGATGAGCAGGAGCATTGTCCATCAGAAGCAAAGCCTTCAGCGGCAGATCGTTGTCCAGCAGGTACTGTTTGACAGCAGGGCCAAAAGCAAGATTGACCCAGTCCACAAACAGCACACGTGTGACCCAAGCCTTACTGTTGGATCGCCACATGACATTCAGCTGCTCCTTGTCGACCTTGTGTTTCTTGAAGGCCCGTGGGTTCTCCGAGTTGTACGCCAGCAGGGGCTTGATCTTCAGGTCGCCGCTTGCGTTGGCACAGAAGAGCAGGGTCAGACAGTCCTTCATGGGCTTGTGGCCAGGCAACTTGGCCTCCTCCTGTGTGATGAAAGTCCTTTTGGGCATCCTCTTCCAAAACAGCCCAGTCTCGTCGCAATTGAAGACCTGCTGTGAACGTAGCCCTCCGTCTTCACAACCTCCAGGAACCCCGCTGCAAAGTCTTCAGCCGTAGGAACATCAGAACTGGCAGCCTCTCCATGCCTGACCAGATTCCAGATCTTGTCTTGAACCGGTCAAACCAACCTCTGCTTGCCTTGAAGACCTCTGGCTCGCCTGAGGTTCCTGGCTGTTCCCAGACGAGGTCTGCATGCAAGGCCTTAGCCTTCTTGCAAATGACGGCCTTCTCTTCTAACCAGATGAGCAGCAACTTCTCGACCTCCTCCAGAACAGCTGGGCGGTTCTTCATGATCCTGGTGACTCCCTTGGCTGCATCCGTCGCAAGGATCTTCTCCCTCATCTTCAGGATGGTCCCGATGGTCGCTGGATTCCTGCCGTACTCCCTGGCGAGGTCTGTCACACGCATTCCACCGTCGTGCTTCCGGATGGTCTCCTTCTTCATTTCCAGCCTCACCTTCTCCTTCTTCCTCTTGCCAGCCTCTGCAGCAGCAGTCTTCTTGGGTCCCATGGCAGCACAGCTCCTTCGTAAACTCAGAAAAAGAAGGAAAAAAAACAGTGCTTCACTTCCAAAAAGTTCAAAAGCACCCAGCCACCCACCACACAGAAAATCAAACCCAGAACCAAGTCCTAGAATACCAAACACCCCAACCCAAAATCCAAAACCCCCCCAAAAATTTTTAAAGTTTAACTTACAAAATGGCTGCAAATCACCAAAGTCTTCAAAATCCTCAAATGGCTGCAAAAGAAGTTTTGGAAAAGCTTTAAAAATCACCAAAGTCTTCAACAACCTCAACTGTTCCCCCAGCCACCCACCCACCACACAGAAATTGCAAACCCCTCCCCAACTGTTGCAAGCCCCTCCCCAACTGTTCCCCCAGCCCCTCCCCAACTGTTGCAAACCCCTCCCCAACTGTTCCCCAAGCCACCCATCACACGGACTAAAATTCTTGCAAAAATCTTTGATGCAATCAATGCCACGGGCCAGATTCCTAGATCATGGAAGGAGTCCATCATAATTCCTATATATATAAAAAGGACCACCAGAGGACCCAGGAAACTATCGTAACATCAGTTTATTATCAATCATCGGGAAAATCTATACTCGCTTCCTGCTAACCAGACTAACCCAATGGGCCGAAGATTCCAATCTGATAGGTCATGAACAGGTCGGGTTTAGACCAAATCGCGCTTCTATTGACCATGCTATAATTCTATATCATTTGGCGCGGAAGTATTCTTTCCCTCCTCATGGTCTTCTATGTGCCGCTTTTATAGACCTGAAGGCGGCTTTTGAGAGTATCTCTAGAGAGCTGCTATGGGAAAAACTGGCAAAGTGGGGCATAGATAAAAGGCTGTTGTGGCTTATGATTAAATTACATGAAGGGACGGCCGCTAGGGTCCCTGAGGGCGATCTCACAAACCCTGTACCAATAAACAAGGGGGTACGACAAGGGTGCATCCTTGCCCCCTATCTTTTTAACCTCTATATTAGTGACATGAGAACGCCCCTAGCTGAGGCCCAAACCTCCATTCATGCACCCAGGCTTGCAGACTATCGCTGCCCCTTATTATTGTACACTGACGATGCGGTGATCCTCTTATTCTCGAATCGGTTTGAGGAGGGCCCTTAAGATTTTTGCGTTATACTGCCAAACAAATTTACTTACTATTAACCATTCCAAATCTAAAGTCCTAATTTTTTTCCAGGAGTCGTAAACTGTATAGATGGGAACTCGAGGGGAAGCCAATTGAACAAGTTTACAAATTTCAATATCTAGGAATTTACTTCCAGTATAATATGGGATGGAAAGCGCATATCACATATTTACAAAATAAGGTTAAAGCCCTTATCTATGCTCTATTACGCTTCTTCTTTACTGAGGGGGCTATGCATGTTCCATCTGCCTTAAAAGTTTATAGTGCGGAAGTGGTTGCAACTATGGCCTATGCGGTCCCTTTATGGGGCGCCTTTGTAAACCTCTTGCAAAATATTTTTCTAAGACGCCTTTTGAAACTACCCTCCTGTGTAAGCAACTCTGCCATTCGCCTAGAACTTAAGATCCCCTCCCTAGAGATTCTGATGTGGAGACATAATAATAATAATAATAATAATAATAATAATAATAATAATAATAATAAAAATTTTATTTATATCCCGCCCTCCCCAGCCGGAGCTGGGCTCAGGGCGGCTAACAATCAAAATAATCCGACATTCTAAAAACATTCATTATAAAAATTAAGTAAATCAAATTAAAATCAAATTAATGGCAACCATCAAGCAAATTCTGTGTAGATTGCCGATTGCCAGAGGAGGGGGGTCAGGCTGCGCCCTGACCGAAGGCCTGGTGGAACAGCTCTGTCTTGCAGGCCCTGCGGAAAGATGTCAGGTCCCGCAGGGCCCTAGTCTCTTGTGACAGAAATAAATAATAAATTTTATTTAATGCCTTTAATTATTGGCTGTCCCTTTGACATAAATTGCCAAACTACCATCTTATTCAGTGCCTTTGGAGAGATGAATTCACCAGCCCATGGGCAACAAAAATCCACTCCAAACTGTTGTCTTATGGAATCTCTCCTTCCGATATACTTAATTTAGATCTAATTACAGCAAAAAAGTCATCAAACAAAGATTGGAGGAGGTAGATTTGCAACAAAATCTTACTACAGGTGGAGGTACATGTTCCCCGATAAATCAGGGCATTACATCTATGTCCCAGATACCTCGATATCTGTCTACTTTATCGGCTGCGTCGCATAGATTCGCATTTGTTAGAGCCAGATTTAATGTGTTCCCCTCAAATGTGCTGAGCAATAGATTTTCTAACGGTAAAACCTCTGTTTTATGCGCATGTGACAACAAATCAATAGAATCCCTTTATCATATCTTGTTTAATTGCCCCTTATACATTGTTCCCCGATCAAGGATCCTGAGTTCAATCATTCTGGAAATTGCTGCTAAACCACCTGAATTACACCTAGCTTATCTACTCCAGGACATTGACTCTTATAGGACATTACAGGTTGCTAGATTCCTGATTTCAGTTCTTTCATATAAAAGACTTCATGGAATGCTGCATGACTATTAAAAATCCAGTAAACTCTATGCACCATCCTTATCTTCAAGGCCATAACACGGTACATCTAGAGATTGTAAGTAATGTGTAGGAGATTATGCGTTGAAATATTTTTGTTGATATTTTAGATTGTAAAAATGATATTTTATCTATTGATTTGTTTTACCTTGTGGGCTTATAGCCGAATAAAGTATTATCTATCTATCTATCTATCTATCTATCTATCTATCTATCTATCTATCTATCACCCACCACACAGAAATTCAAACCCAGATTTTTTAAAAAAACAAAACACCACATGGCCCAATGGTCACAGAAAATCATAAAAATGCAGAAAAAAACCACACAAGCTCCCAGATTCTTGCAAACCTCTCCCCAACACCAAGTCCTTGAATTCCAAACACCCCAACCCAAAATCCAAAAAACCCAAAAAAAGTTTTAAAAGTTTAACTTACCAAATGGATGCAAAAGTAGTTTTGGAAAAGCTTCAAAAATCAGCAAAGTCCTCAAAAGCCTCAAAAAAGGCTACCACACCGCGTGCTATGTTTTGCTCCTCAAAGTCAAGTCGCAACTGTACCTCTTCAAGCAATGCACCCTGGGTATTAACGGTTTTACGAAAAAGGAAACAAACTTGCAAGACGTTTTCGTCTTGCGAAGCAAGCCCATAGGGAAATTCGTCTTGCGAAGCACCTCAAAAAACGAAAAACTATTTCGTCTAGCGAGTTTTTCGTCTTACGAGGCATTCGTCTTGCGGGGCACCACTGTATACAGAGCATACTGTCCGTGATAGTTTTTCCTCAAACAACAATTTGGCTAAATGTTCTATATCCTTGCAGTATAATCTAGAGTGAGGCAGGTTGCTGTTGTTGAAGCAAACAAGCAAGCTGCCAGGGGGTGCTTTAATAAGCATTTAAAAGGCTACTCTAAAAAGCCAACTCTTCAAAGCTGCTGATCTAAAACTGAGGACAGAACTGTGTGTGACATTACTTAAGCAAATACATGTATTCACAGTAACTAGGTAGTAGGGTGGTTGGTTTGATGCTTAGGGGAGAATTAGCAGGGGCAGGTTTCTGCTTCTGCCATTTCTTCCCTGTAAAGTTGCTCCCCTCCCTGCAGGACTTAATTCCAGTCTTGGAGCCAAATGTGGAAAAATGGATTAGAAACAACTGAGGAGGCATCTACAAGGAACAATTGTTAGAAATGAAGAGGATTAATCATCCCAACTCAGCCTGCCACTTTCCCCTTCCAAATACCCTCTGCCCCCACATCAGTGTTAGGGCAAACACAGGTAAGTGAAATCCATAAGGGCTGAGTGGGTTTGAGAACTACTTGCTTTGTAACACTCCCTTCAGGTCCTGTCCCTTGAGCTTCTACTTGAACTTTAGAAATAAAACAGCTGCAAACAGGGGGAAATGAGACAGGCCTGCCCACAGAGCAGTAAAAGGTACTGTAGAAATATATTTTGGTGCAGTTTTCTCAACATCAAATATTTTGATCTAGTTCTGCTTTGGTTTATATGCTCTAAAACTGTTCCACCTCAACAAGACTGCTATTTTTGCACAGATATTTTTTATTTGTTTCCTTGTTTGTACCCCACCCATCTGACAGGGATGCCCCAGCCACTCTGGGTGGCTTCCAACATATATAAAAACATAATACAACTTTAAACTTTAAAAAGCCTCCCTATAGACAGACATTAAATATACAGAAGATATTGGTGCTTTATGGTCTATAAAAAGGAATTGGTTAACTTAAAAAAAAATAGAATGAACATAATAATAAAAAGAGAAGGCAATTATGGGCAAGGCATGTGTGCGGAAACTGAAGTCTTGGTACAGTCATCTCCCAGTTATTAAGACTTCAGAAAATACTTCTGGGTGGAGCATAATAGATGGAATGGGGAGCTTTTGGTTATTCCAACCATAGGTCATGCTGTATCTTGAAAGGAGGCTTTCAGCTTTGCTTCTTTTCCACAAACTCTTCAGAGCAATAAAGTTGTTGTTCAGCATTCATTTTGACTTGGCCCTGTACTAACCTTACAGTAGCAATGGAAAATACTGCCTTAGAATTGTTCAACACATTTTAGCAGAATGATTAAACTTGCCACATTTTCTGCAATCCTTCCCACATGCTGGGCAGTGAATTCCAATTTAAGCTGATGTCACACACACAGCATGCCGTGTCTTTCAGGTGTGTTTGTCAGTGCTCTCTCCTTTATTTGAGGCTGAATAGCCTTGATTTTGCTAGAAGTGCTTTTTCACTGTATGGTGTCGTGTGTGTGTGTGTGTGTGCTACTCCGCAGAGTTGTAGCTGCTTACTCTGCCTTGCATATACCCCTGCACACTCCATGGTTAAATGAGTCTTTCTCAGTAAACTGATACGGCTTTATGCCATGTAGTGTTATCTAGTACATGATACACACCATGAAAGCTTATGGTTTTGAACAGAAATTAAACCAGTCATTCACATGTGGCATCTATGCTCTTCTTCACTCTGAGCTGGTGTAGACTTTGTGCCTTTCAGACTAAATCATTCTGAGTGCTTCACATTCATTTTTTACTTATTTTAGTGTTTTGTTGGAAGGCGCCCATAGTGGCTGGGGTAACCCAGCCAGATGGGCGGGGTATACCGTAAATAATAAATGATGATGACAATTAGTATTATTAGTATTATTTTCAGAAAATATTTCCTCTATCTTCATTGCCATCAAAAAGGAAATGGAAAAAATAAGATAAAGAAATAAATGCCATATTACAAAAATGTCTAAAGCCAACTGAGCAATCTGTTGGTCCCAGAACCTGCCATGTTCCAGCAAATGTGAAGGGGAAGTGGGCAAAAGTTCCAAATGAAAGTTGGCAAAAGAAAGTTGGCAAAAGTTCCAAATGAAGGATCCAAGTCCACAAAACCATTTTTGGGAGCAAAATAGATGGTTTAACTTATCTCTACAAATGAGATACCAGTTGAGTGCAAAAATGTGCAATGAGGTTTTTCAAAAAGTTGTTTAGCTCCTGAACTAATGTCATATTCTCTGCCCAGAGGCATCAGTGTGAGCTGAGTTGTTTTCAGAACCTTCTATAGCAATTGCTCAGTAAGGCAAATTTGGCACCAATCTCTCTTGGAAACACTGCCTTAAGTGTTTGTTAAAATTGGAATGTCTTTGCGGGCACAGCTGCTGCAACAGATAACTGGGAAATTGTAAGCTTTGAATACGTGTGTGTGTGTGTGTGTGTGTGTAGGTTCTAATGACCCTATAATCATCACACTGTATTATGCTTTCCCACCACTTTCATATTTTTATTTGCGCAATCTGGGCCTTCTTTTCTAATTCTTTATCTACTCCATATGTCTGGCTTTATGTTTTGCTAAATGCTATGGTAGCTGGATCCTGATTATTTATTGAGTGGGGGCAAGAAAGGAGTCATAAAACACAGCATGAAATGAGTATCATAGCAACTGCATGCCACTCTGTTCTGATTCTGCTGAAACAGAAGCAACAGAGAGGAATATCTGCTGGCGTGTAAACAGCTCTGCTGCAACCCCCTTTCCATCTAAAAGAGAAATATTTTCCCCGATGATCTGTTATGTGAATATTGGACTGAATCCTTGCTCTGTCGGCTTTTTTGAATGATCTCTGAAGAACAGGCCATGGTGAGCAAGCTGCCGGCATGAGCCTGAACCATTTCTTATAGCCAGCACCATTTTCTTTCTGCCAGAGTTCAGCTTAAGAGCCAGTCTGCATGTTGCCATGGGATTAGCATCCCCATAGCAACTCTACCCAACTGCTTGGTTGTATCCATGTATGAGTTGAGGCCATCACACTGAGTTTTCCCCAGCCCTGCCAGGGGAAAACCACTGATGAAGACACAGCTTTTTACCTCCCACTGTCACAAATATTTTATGCTTCCCCTTCCTCCTGCAAAGGGAAAGCTCTTCCTCATCAGTGTTCAAATGTATCTCTTTATCTGAATAAAAATGCTAGTCCCAAAAGAAAAGGGAATCCTATGACAGTTGTGGCTGATGACCAATGGAACTACTGGCACAAGAGGCAGGGAGGCCAACTGTAGAGCAAATGTCAAAGGAGTGGTCAGTAATCACACAGTTCAAAGAGGGAGCCAACTCTTTATTAGCAGAAACACAACCTCCCCAGACTTGGTTGAGTCAGGCCTAATGAGCACAGCAGCTCATTCCCAGTGAAAATCAGTTGCCAAGACTGAAAGACCCCCACCTCCACTTCAGGGCTTTTTCCAAGCACTCAGAGAATGTGTGTCTGTGCAGTCAACCTTCTCTCCACCCTTTTCATGTCTCTCCTGGTTCTGGAGCATGGGGGAAGTGGGAAGGGAGGTGGCCAAGGGGGGAGACACTCGTAACCTTTCACCTGCCTGACTCAGCTTCTGCCTCTTGGTCGCCCTCCTCCCACTCACTGGCTTCAGCTTCTGCCTCTGATTCTTGACTTCTCTCTGCCACAGACTCACCCGACTCACTAAGTCTGTCACCTCTTCTTCCCAGCCTTCTCCCTCTTCTCCCTGTGACCAGTCATCATTGTCCCACCATCACTCCCCAGACTCTGAGCCTTCATCCCCTGGGCGTTCCCCAGCTGGTTCCTCCCACCATTCCTCTGTGTCCAGCCAATCCATAATAGCCAATGGCAGGTGCAGTCAGCTAATTCTAGTTTTATCCCATCCTGTGTCAGAGAACGAGACTCTGACAGGCAGAGAGGAGACAGATACAGTGGAAGGAGGGGGAGAATTCCTAAGAGAGGGGGGAGAAGCAGTCAGCCACAGGAATTTGACCTTTGCACACAGAGAGACACAGAGAGCAGAAATGCAGCTGCAAAGCTCAGATAGTGACAGACACACAGAAATAGTGGGAGTGTAATCTCCGCAATCTCGTAGACTCATGAGATTAAACGAGAAGCACAAAACTAACAGGAAGAAAAGGTGGTGCTTTTCTTGTTGGAGGGAAAGGGAGCGGAGCTTAGTTCCGGCAACTGCTATCGGAGGAAAATCTGAAATAATTAACTGCCAGAGTCATCTCGTGTGTGTGGGAGAGACCCAAGCCTGACATCCTGTTCCTTTGTGAATTCAGCAAGGGCAACACTAAGACAAAGAAGCAGTTCCATCTCTGGACTGGATATCAGCAAGAAGGCAGGCAGGTGGTGAAGGCTGAGGTTAGTGGGGCAGTGCCCCAATTGCCCAAATGGAACAGCCTCCCTAGAACTCAACTCCTTTTTCAAGCCCTGGGAACAAGAGATCCCTCTTGATGCAACTATCATAGAAGTGTAGAGTTGGAGGGACCCTGAGGGTAATCTAGTCCAACCCCCTGCAATGCAGGAATCTCACCTAGATCATACATGACAGGTAGCCATCCAGCCTGTGCTTTAAAAACTCCAAGGAAGCCCACCACCTCTCTTGGAAGTCTGTTCCACTGTCAAACAGCTCTTACCACCAGAAGGTTCTTCCTGATGTTTAGTTGGAATCCCCTTCCTTATAACATGAATCCATTGGGTCATGTCCTACCATCCAGAGCAGCAGAAAACAAGCTTGCTCCATCTTCCAAGTAAAAGCCCTTTAGATATTTGAAGAGGGCTATCATATCTCCTCTCAGTCTTCTCTTTACCAGACTAAACATACCCAATTCAACTGTTTGTCATAAGGCTTGGTTTCCAGACCCCCTTCTGCACACTTTCCAACTTGTCCTTCTTAAATTGTGATGCCCAGAACTAAATTCCAGGTGTAGTCTGACCAAGGCAGAATAGAGCGGGACCATTACTATAATGGATAATTTCTTCTTTGAAAAAGAGTCCAAATCATAACTTTTTAGGCAAGAAGATATCATTTATTGTGAAACATGCCTTCATCAGATGCCACATAAAAACATTTACCAAAATAAAAAGTTAATTCACAACAAGTGGTTTAAGTGAGATGGAATATGCTATGAAGAGTAAGTACCGGATACTCAGTTCTTATAAGCCCCGTTCAGAAGACATAGCTTGTCCAGTGAATGCATTGGATGGAGCAGAGGAGCAGGATTGGGCCTCCTGACCCCTGTGTGTTCAGCTCAGCCTGTTTACAGAACCGTTGCATATACAAACTATATGCAGGTAGGAACTGTTTGTGTAAGCAAGACCCTAGATTTTGCGGGACATCCAGATCACACTGAGAGAGTCTAAGACAGGGGTCTGCAACCTTTTTGAGCCATGGGCCGGTCCACCGTCCCTCAGACCATGTGGTGGGCCGGACTATATTTGGGGGGGGGGTGTGAACGAATTCCTGTGCCCCACAAATAACCCAGAGATGCATTTTAAATAAAAGCACACATTCTACTCATGTAAAAACACGCTGATTCCTGGACTATCCGTGGGCTGGATTAAGAAGGCGATTGGGCCACATCTGGCTCGTGGGCCTTAGGTTGCCTACTCCTGGTCTAAGAGCATCTAATTTGTGCACACACAGGTTCAGGTTTAGCTGAATTCACATCTTGTTTTAGCACACATTTAATTCAATTTCAGGGACGCAGGTGACACTGTGGGGAACACTATGGAGAAATGATATAGTACCTTACTTAAAGAGAATTATATGAAAATGAGTGGCTGGGGAAACTCAGCCAGATGGGCGGGGTATAAATAATAAATTATTATTATACTGTAGGCAGTATTTAACACCGGTTAAATTGGGATGTGGGTGGAGCTGTGATCTAAGCCACTAAGCCTAGGGCTTGTCGATCGGAAGGTCAGTGGTTCGAATCCCTGCGACGGGGTGAGCTGCTGTTGTTCGGTCCCAGCTCCTGCCAGCCTAGCAGTTCGAAAGCACGTCAAAGTGCAAGTAGATAAAGAGGTACCGCTCCGGCGGGAAAGTAAACGGCGTTTCCGTGTGCTGCTCTGATTTCACCAGAAGTGGCTTAGTCATGCTGGCCACATGACCCAGAAAAACTGGCTGCGGACAAATGGCGGCTCCCTCGGCCAGTAAAGCGAGATGAGCGCCACAACCCCAGAGTCGTTCCCGACTGGACTTACCGGTAACTGTCAGGAGTCCTTTACCTTTAATTCAATTTCACACAGGGAAGTTTGCCTTCTGAAATGGGTGCTAAATGCAGTGAAGTGCAGCAGCACAGAGGACTGTGGCTGGCTTTGTAGCATTCTGTCTGCTGCTCCACCCCTAGTTACTGACTTGTTTCGTTGCTATGGAGGGAAGAGTTGAGCTATCCGTCAATGCATGGATGCAGTGTTTTGTGAGAACTTCTTGGGCTCTCGTTGAGAAAAGCAGATGGTTAATCTGGGCTCACAGTCTTGACAGCTTATTCATCCTGATAATTGTGTTGCTTCAATGAATTCAATAAATTATTTTCCCCTTTGGAGTAATTCTGTTTCTCTAAAGAAAAAATGGCCAGCTGTTTAAAAAGAAAACTGTGTTGCTTTTAAGTTGTGACACCATCTATTGTGTGTCATTTCACACCGGAAAATAAAGATTAATCACATGTGAGTAAGACCTGCAACAAAATGTTGCAGTGTATCCTTCTTCCCTAATGCTCCTGTTCAGGATTGTCGCCAGCCATATGCTCCTCCCTATATACTGCAAGGGGCTCAAAAAGACCAGTCCATTCTCTCTGAATCCCCACCCCACCATTCCAGTTTTTCTTCTCCAAGTGATGCAACTTCCATGATTCCTGGAGGTAGTTGAGCATGCTTAGTCTTTGGGAATGGGGGTTGCCCTTTTTGCTTTTGTTATTTTTTTACTTCTGCAATTTTCTCAGCAGCCCTGTTTTGATTCTAATCGTGTCAGCACCAGAGTTTACTAGTAGATGGAATGAGATACCCACCCAGCCCCGTCATCACACAGCACAATAACTTCAGAGATATGGCTACAGTTTCTATAATAATGATGACAATAATAATAATTAATGAAGATGACTATAAATATAAAAATTCCCAAACACTGGGTAGCAATCTGACCGTTATAGGGTGAAATTGAGACTCTCTTCTTATTATGGGCTGAAAGAAGACTCCATCTTTAGATTTATTTATTTTTTCTGTTTCTGCCAAGTGGATTCTAGCAAGAAGTAGCCATTTTCTTGGTCCATGCTAAAGTGAATATGACTTTTTTAAATAAAGTTTTCCTACTGAATTGTCAAAATTGAAGTGAATATTTTTAATTTAAAATATTCTCACAAAAACTGCAAATATTTGGTAAAATATATTTTTCATTTGAAATTGCCTCTCTTGGATTGCTAATACAGAAGGCTATCTCACAACTGGTTAATGTGAGGAAGCCTTACAATCTGGGGGGGAAACCCGTGACTGGGGCTAGCAGAGCTCACTACAAAATACAATCAACCAAGCAAATCTGTTGGGGGCGGGATAGTGATCTAGTCTGGGCCACTGAGAGAAGAATTAGGATCTTCTGCCTTCATGTGGAAATAAAATTTAAATTAACTAAAAGTTGTCACCCTTGATACGAGCGATGTATTTCATGAGTGTGAAGATAATGTGTGTCCCGTGGTGCTTATTCCCACCATTTAGTACTCACCTAAAGGCTACCCATAGACCAAACACATAGAGATATGTGTTTTCTGGTAGAATCGGAAATCAATTTGAATGAAATGCCTCTTGTCTTATTTTGCTTTTGCTAACCAATTAAAAATATTCATATACTGTGTCTAACCATTTCTGACACAGGCTCATTAATGTTGCTGAGTGCCACAGCTCTGGTCATTTTGGGTTGTTTCTACAGACATACATTGGGAAAAGTTTGATCTTCAAACAAAAAGACAAAAGACATCTCCTGGGATGCATACCCAGAAATTTAAGAAGTGATTTCACAAAAGCAAGGCAATTTTTGACCATTCCAGGCTGCCTTCTTTGTGCTTCCCAGAAGCAGCTGGATACATTTTTGTTCTGACAAAACTTTTCCAACTTGCTCAATAGGTCCCTGCCATATAGATGTCCATTTTGTATTGTTTTAAACTTGCATTATGTTTGTGTGTTTGTTATGTTTGCACACTGTATTGTAACTTTTAAATATATATTTTATATATTGGGGGCATAGGTGGAAGGTGATTAATTGATTGGTTATAATGGCAGTGATAGATCTAGGAGGACCTCCAAACTCCACACCTGCTCTTTCAAGGAGATTGCAATCCCATCCAGAGCAGCTGTACAACCCAATTGCCAGACCTGGGAACTGTCCACTGCTTCTTGTCAGCACTCCATCTTATAAAACCTCCTTGTCAGGACTCAACAATTTATTAGCTCTAATCCAGCCTATGATTGCATTCAGGCACCAGTTTAGGACATGTGCAGCTGCTCTTGATTCAGATGTTATAGAGTAATAATATTCATTCCATATAACAAATAATTCATGTATACTGTGTTATCTGTATGATGTTAGGCGCTCTGAGCCTGACGTCTGCTGGGGAGGGTGGTGTATAAATAAATTCATTATTATTATTATTATTATTATTATTATTATTATTATTATTATTAAACTGTGCTTTTTAGTTGGATGGGAAATTCCTTAAACACCCCTATAATGTGATCCAAACACCGAAATGAGGTGATTGCCCATTGAACTCATTAGAAACATCTTGAGCTAGAGAAAGTTGGAATCAATGGGACCTAAGTTAGGGCAAATCCAATTCTGTGTTTGAAGGATCTGAAACAGGAGAGTGCCCTCACCCTTCATGAACACCCTTTTTCCTAGACCCATTCTAAAATAATAAAGTAAATAAAAAAGTGACTGCGATCCTGAAGGTAGCGAAGTCTTCCTTTGGAAGCAAGCACCTCCGATTGCTTCACAGTTCTAGCTTTCTGCATCTGATTTATTTCCCCTCTTTCGAAAAAAAATATGGTCGGATTGGCAGGTGGACGATTACCTTGCGACAATCTAGCAAGGGCTGGGAACTATTACTCACTGGAAATAAAGCGCGCGGGGGGGGGAAGCTTTGGGTCATGACGTGTTGGGTCTCTTTGCGGGATGAACTTAACAGTTTGTGGCTATAAGTAGGCGAGGGGGCGCCCAGACTGGGGGTCTGCTGTGTGCCCCGTGGCCCTGGGAGACTGGCATCGGCGGGGTCGGCGCCTGGCAGCTTCGCCTGGTCCCCTTGGCATCTCGGGCTCACGTCGCTCCGCGCCGGTCGCTGTCCACGGGGGGAGGTGCTGAAAGGGAGAAGGACGCCGGCGCGCTGCGGGCATCCTCTTGTCCTTGGCTGCCGCCGCCGCCTCCCCGCGAGCGGCGCTGATTTTCCTCCCCCCGCTGCTTGGCTGCTTCTGCCGCTTCTGCAGCCATTTTGCAACCAGCAGAGCCGGAGGCAGGGGCAGGCTGCCGGCGGAGCCGAGCGATGGGCTAGCAGCAGCTGTTGCGGGCAGGCGAGCCGGCACCATGGTGAAGAGGAAGAGCTCGGAAGGCCATGACCAGGAGAGCGGCCGAGGGGTCCCGCTGCCCATCCAGACCTTCCTATGGAGGCAAACCAGGTAAGAGAGAGTAGGGGGCGCTACCTGCGAAGCCTCGCGGGGGATGGAAAGGCTGGCGACCCCCAAGCAAGTGCCTCCTCCTCCTGCAACAGCAAAAGGGAGCCGTGTGTGCGCCTGGCTGTATGGCGCTTGTTTCCAAGGGCTCGCGGTCAAATCAAGAGGGCTGAGGCTTTTTCCTTTTCTGATGAGAGTGCTGCGTGCTATAAGGGGTACTTCGCGCTTGTTTTTTTAGAATTAAGGTGCTTCCACGTTTTCTCCCCCTCCCTGGCACCTGATGCCGTCCTCCAGCTGCAGTCAGACCCAAAGGCTTCACAGCAGCTCTGCCAGTCCCCTCGGTGAGCCACACTGGTCTGTAGAACCGGTAACATCAGTCGTCCCTGTGAGCAGCACAGTCCAGGAGAAGAAACCCCTGAAGCAAGCTATCAAACGTCAGAATGCATCTGCCTTTGAGCGGTGATGCTCTCCCACTGCCACCATGGCACAGCAACAAGCTTTTGCTTCAGAGTGTGGTGAATGCTGGGCTTGTGGAATAGGCTAGTTCACCAGCTATGGCTGTTCCTGTATAGAAATAAGCCTGGCTACAGTATACCCTGCTGTAGCAACCTCCAGGTTAGATGACTGTAATGCACTGGGGGGAGGGCTGCCCTTAAAGACTGTTCAGAAGCTGCAGATGTTGCAAAGGCGCTGGTCAGTGTGTTGACCCGTGCAGCTGCTTGGACCAGAGAACAATTCTGAAGAGTTTTTCACTGGCTGCCTACATGCTTCTGAGCCCAATTGAGGTTTTAGTGTTTATGTACAAAGTCCTGAATGACTTAGGACCCAGTTCTATGAAAGAATGCCTCTCAGCATTTTCCTGCTCAAGATTTAAGACTTACCAGCAAGGCTCTTCTTGTCATTCCATCACCAAGTGACACCTGTGATGCTTTAGCTCAGTGAGGAGCCTTTTTGGTGCTTGTACCCTGGGGGGTGGAATTCTATTCCCTCTGAAGTACAGCATTATTTAGCTTCTGCTGCCAGATGTAAACCCATTTCTTCCTCCAGGCCTTTAGTGGAGCTGGGTGTTGACATGCTGAGCTACCTGGCATTGTTAGATGAAGCATATTAAGTTATTCAGGTTGAGATAGTTTTATTGTTTTATTGTCTGATTTTATTGTATCTGTTTGTATTGTGTTGTAAAACCAATGGTACTTCTACTCAAAAGAGACCCTATGAAATTAATAAGTATTAATGATTAGACTTAGATTTAATAACTTTGGTGGGCTTACTCTTAGTATAACTAACATTGGATACAACTCATTGTATTTATTTGAACGTGACTCATCATGAGATTGCTTGCAGTGAAGGGAGGGCTATAAATATTATAATGAATTAATTCAATTTATAGCATGTTTAAGTCACTTTGCACAATTTTGTTGTTCACTACTTCACAGCATAACCTTACATTGAAATGGAATCCTGAAGACTTTCTGAGATAAAGCATGGAAAATGTCTGTTTACTATGATTTACACACAAACGAAATTATATTTTTTAAAGTACAATGAAATTAAAGCCATGCAACATCAGATGTAAATATATAAATATATAACTACAATTGGTATCACTTATACATCTCATTGCTTCCAGTCAGATAAATCTGATTCTGAATACATCGTTAAATAATCCATTAAAATCAATGAGATTGAGAGGTTTCATTTTGACTGATAATGCTTAGTATATTTATGAATATAGTATAGAATATTTGTTAACTTCAGAAAATTATTGTTTATCATTTCATTTGCCTTTATAAGCTCAGACAAACAAAACAAAAAGCATCACTTTGCAATAGATATATTCAAAAGATCTCTTCCTCCACACCTTTAGTGGAGCTGGGAATTGAGATACCGAGACATCTGGAGTATATAATTATAGTCCATCAAAGGCCTTCATAAATGGAATTGTTTGCATCTGGTGCTTAAAAAAAATATAGTGAAGGTGATTGGGGAACATCCCTAGAGAGAGTGTTATACAGACAGGGGCATCTTCCGTCGCCCCCCCCCCCCCAAAAAACTGCCCCCAGGAAAAACCCCTCACCACCACTGAGAAAGGAGGCAAGGCTTCAGAAAATGAAATTAACCAATGTCTTCATGTTCAAGAAGTTGGTGCTTCAGCTACCTGGGCCTCAGGCATTAAATGAGGCAAGGGGCTGTATTGTGTGAGTTTGGAAAGGGGACATTTTTGGTATCATCTCACACTATAACTCATTTGACATTTTTCAATTAAGTTTGTTCAAGTGTTGCATTATCTTCTTCTCGTATGAAAACAATATTGACTTCTTTATTATTGGACTGATCCTACAGAGCAGGCCATGCCTTAGGCATGTAGAGGAGAGTTTACAATGGCTTCCACCTCACATTAGATCCCAGTACTAGTCACCTTTCCTTGCACCTGCATTTCCACAGCATCCTAAACCAGCCTTCCACTGACTGGTGCCCTCCATATGCTGGCTGGGGCTGATGGGAGTTGTAGTCCAAAAACTTAAAGAAGATGGCAGCTTGGGGAAGGCTGTCATAAACATTTCCCAGGCCTGCTGGATGACTGTTATGAGTGGGTTACCACTGCTGTCCACTCACCTACACTGCACATATTTACCCTGAGACTCCCAAAATTGAAGCCTCTGATTGAATGGGTCTCCCTTGCTTTTCTTTAGCGTCAGCCCACCCCACCCTGACATGTACCATGTACTGTTGGGAAAGGGAAATCCCTCTGTCTCTAGTACTTACTGTAGCCCCTGCAGAAATCTCTCAGATGCAGCCACATGGGGCTATTTGTCAACTTTTTAACATGCAGTTTCCTTGGGACCTTGCCGTGTGATTTATTTATATAGCCACAGTGTCGTAAGTAATTATGCCATTGTAACCTTCATTGTAATTCAACATGTTTAATTGTGTTATGTACCTATGACCATTCCTTTGACAAGCTTTTTTTTCTCCCCTCAGTGCATTTTTGAGGCCCAAACTGGGAAAACAATATGAAGCTTCATGTGTGGTATGTGACTTTCAATTTTATATATACGGATTTGCATGCATTTCCTTAATTTTAGTAAAGGAAACTGTCAGACTTTTGTTAAGCTCAATGGCCCAAATGTAGCACTTGTCTTACCATGGCAAAAGTAGCTAAGTACAATACAATATTACTATATATAAATTTATTATCATGATTTACACTGTTAGCTGTTTTATACAAAAAAAGTTTCCATTATTATGTACTGGCAAAATCAATATAATTCTGACAGATGAGATTCTGAGCATGAAGATTGCAGAGGGTGTGTGCTCATATCCATTGCAGAATCCCTGTCAGTAAGGCTGGTACACAGGTTTTATAACACCAGGAAGAACTTTCTGGCAGTAAAAGCAGTTTGGCAGTGGCACAGCCCCCTAGGAATGTGGTGGACTCTCCTTCAGTGGAGGTTTTAAAGCAGAGGCTGGATGGCCATCTGTCAGGGATGCTATGGTTGAGATTCCTGCAGTTCAGCGGGTTGCACTAGACGACTCTTGAGGTCCTTCCCAACTCTACGATTTTATGATTTAATGAACTCAGTTGTTCTCGAAGCCGTTTGGTTCTGGCTTTTGCTAATATAGGATATCAGCACCTCATGTCAATCACATATCACTGATGCAGATGGTTATGCCTTGTTGTGTTTGCTGGACCTCATCAGACATACTATGAATGATGCCCTCTAGCTTAATGCATGAGGTTTGACTCCGTATGCTCTTCTGTTCAGCTGGCACAGCTACAAATGCTACTTCAAAGAAATATGACCCATTTCTTTTCAGGCTTCTAGCATATGACCTTGATTTACTGAATCACTCCTGCAGAGCAAATAAATCATTTACTGCTCATGCTTTATATATCATGTGAAGAAAACACTATTTTCCTCACTTTCTCAAAGTTCTTGAATTCTGACAGGTACAAGCAGAAAATTCACAACTGTTGCTATGCTATACTGTTTCACACAGCTGAAATGTGGGGTTGTGGGAATTAATGTTTCAATGCACTCTTCCATATCAAACACTCCTCCCCAAGCATGGCAGGACAAAGCATCCCAGTTAGCTTCCCTTGTAGAGGATTTTGTTTCCGTCTGCATTTTTGAGCAAACTGACCTGATTCACACACCCTGGACTGATGTGTGAATTGAAATGAAATTATCCTTTGGTCTTCACATTTCTCCACATATAAAAACAAAAACAGACAGACACTCCTACAGGAGGCAGTTAATCTGTTGATCATGTTTCAGAGTTCTGGGGAGAACCATTGCAACTCAAGGTGCTTCACTTTCAAACAACCCGGACTCTCACTCTCTGAATTTTTCTCTCTTCCTGTCCATTCAAGTTGCAGACTGGCTCCAAAACATCACTCCTGCTTTCAGTCACCAGCTGGAGGACATAATCTTCCCAAACACATTGTACTGTATTCCAAATGTTGGGGAGAGGGTCCCAGCTATCAGGAGAACAACTCTTGTGCTTTGCTTTCATAATTTGCTCCCATTATGTTCTTATTAGTAAGCTATTAGCTTAACTAAATATGGTCTCCCTGCGTTCATAATGCCACTGAAATACGATCATAAATTCCTTTTAGGGAGCTCATTTGCTAGCTTGCTTTTTACAGTCACAGTCCATTACCCTACTCCAAGTACATGGATGAGAAGAGGGAGCAGTGGCAGTATTATTCATGCAGTCCTCCATTATGCTAATATTGCTTTGATACTACACAGTATGTAGGAGATGGAGTGGGAAGGTGAGGGTAGCATGAGGACTCTGCAACAGACCACTTGGACCTACACTTTTAACTTTCCACAAAATGTGTCAAAGCGCTTCTAGAGCACAGATAGCCAATGTTGTGTCCTACAGACATTGATGGACCAGCACTCACAATCAGCCCCAGTCAGAATGGTCAGGGATGATGGGTATGGTAGTTCATCAATATTTGGAAGGCACTACATGCTTCCCCTGCACTGGAGTATGGAGCAGAGTAAGAGACCTGGGAGGAAGTTTCCCATCAATGCAGAGGATTGCTGGGGAGAGGCAACGAGTTACTACATTTCCATTCTGCTCTAGCTTCCGGGCTACTACATCACCTCCAAGGGCATTGAGTGTTAGACTTCTTCTCTCGTGCTTCTGACTTACCAGTGTATTTCAGAAGCAAGCCCTCTATTAACAAGCCTTGCTGTAGCCTTTTCATTTAATCAATCAGAACATATTGTATATACTCGAGTATAAGCAGACCCGAATATAAGCCAAGGCACCTAATTTTAGCACAAAAACCTGGGAAAACGTATTGACTTGAGTATAAACCCGTTCACCACATCACAAACCTGGTGGTGGCGGCAGCGATGGAGGAAGAACAAGCAGCCCAAAAGGGCTCCTTTTGGGCCGCTCGTCCCTCCGCCGCCGCCTCTGCCGCTCACAAGAGCAGGCATAGGAGCCGCGCTTGGGAGAGACACAGCACAGCGCCTCTCCCATCTGCGGCTTCCTGTGCCTGCCCTTGCGAGAGGCGGGTGGCGGCTGTAGGACCAGCGGCGAGAAAGGGCTCTTTTCGGGCCGCTCATCCCGCCACTGCCGCCTCACTCAAGTATAAGCCAAAGGGGGCTTTTTCAGCATAAAAAATGTGCTGAAAAAGTTGGCTTATACTCAAGTATATACGGTAACTAGATCCAAAACATGCTTCCCAAGCTAGATATTGGAGCTCTTTGCTGTGTATCATCATGTGGAAATTAGTTACAGATAGGTAGCCGTGTTGCCAGGCACTATGTTACAGCCGCATCTGTTCCAATTCTACAGACAGAGATTCTCACCTAAGAGATCTACAGCAAACCTTTTTAGAACTAAAATACCCAGCAGATGAAGTTGGACAACAGATCAACAGAGCCAGACTGATACCCAGAGAGAACTTGCTGCAAGACAGACCCAAAAAAGAAAATAACAGAACACCTCTAGTCATCACATACAGCTCCCAAGTTAAAACAGTACAACGATTTAGAAAATATCAGCTCCAGCAAACAGAATTCGCAAAATAGAAAACTAAGTTATAAGTAAGAAAAGGTTGAATTTTAAGGTAACACTATGTTTAAATTTAAGGTATGAGTAATTGAAAAAACTGGGAAAGTACAAAATAAGGTATGAAACAAGGTAATAATTTGCTGATATTTTTTATTATAAATAACGCAGGGTAAAGGAAATGTGAGGAAGTCCAGTTAGTTATACAAAAAATTTTACTGAAAGGTTGGCTTTTCTTTCTTTTTCTCTTTTATTTTTCTCTTTCTATATTGATCTTTGGGGTATTTGTTCTGGCTTTTTTATGGATTATTTCTTGGTGAAGGGTTTTTTCATGTACATTGTTTATTATATATTTGAAAACTTAATAAAATATTATTATAAAAATAAAATAAAACAGTACAACGCATCATCAGAGATCTACAACCTCTCCTGGACAATGACAGTTCTCTTTCTCAAGCTCTGGGAGGAAGACCTTTCATTGCCTACAGACAGCCATCCAATCTTAAACAACTCCTAACCCACAATAATACTACAACCAGACCTAACACGGACATTGGCACCAGAGCCTGCAATAAACCCAGATGCCAACTTTGCTGCCACATACACCCGGACAACACCATTACTGGCCCCAACAACATCACACATACCATCTCGGGACTGTTTAATTGCTCATCGTCTAACATTGTGTATGCCATCAAATGCCAACAGTGTCCTTCAGCTCTCTATGTTGGACAAACAGGCCAGACCTTACGCCAAAGAATAAACGGACATAAATCGGACATCAGGAATCACAAGACAGAGAAACCAGTAGGAGAACACTTCAATCTCCCAGGACATTCTATACAAGATCTCAAAGTAGCTGTTTTACTACAAAGGAATTTCAGAAATAGACTGGAAAGAGAAGCTGCTGAATTGCAACTTATCACCAAACTTAAAACCATGGAGAGACCTGGTCTGAACAAAGACATTGGATTCTTATCTCATTATACATGACAAAGCCACTTTTCACCTTCTCACCCCTTGCTTTTTCCTGTAAGACCTATTGCAGTCGTTAAGAGTCGTCAACAGGCTCATCACAGCTATCTGCCAATCACCCATTCCCACCACCCTTCTGAGTAATACCCCTCCCCACCTTCTCACTATATAGAAGGGTCTGGAAACTTCTGTTTCAGTGTATCTGAAGAAGTGTGCATGCACACGAAAGCTCATACCAAGAACTAACTTAGTTGGTCTTTAAGGTGCTACTGGAAGGAATTTTTTTTGTTTTAATCATGTGGAAATGTTCTTCCTGGCTCTGTCAATGCTTTCTGCCCTGCTCTCCAGTCTTTTGTTCTATTGACACTGTAATTTCCTAAATGTCAAGGAGACAAAGTCCTTTTCTTTTACCATTTAAGATTGTAACGGTCTTATAAAATTCAATAGTGTCCCGTGTATTTTTAGAATCTGAGTTGCCAAGTTGAAGCCATTGAAGTGTGTGATGGTGCACTATTTTTAGACACATCCCTTTTGTATTTGCTGAATTTGTTGATGTTATGTGCTCTATTTGGAGGTCACTTTTAATGCTGTACTTTCCAACCCAACCCAAAAATATAGAGATCCACCCCCCCTTTGTCTCATCGGCCACCATATAACTCAATATCTTCCTGTTTTCCTATAATAGTTAAACTTTCAGTAGCTATGGATGAATGTAGGACAAAACCAACCACAGTATTCTGTTTAAAACAATACATTACAACTTTATTGACGCTTAATTGCAATATTAATACTATGAAGTTTATTTAAAGGATTACTTATAACGCTTGTGGTTTCACTTAGTTACTGTATGATTAAATAGAGCCCACATACACAATAGGGTTACTGTCCCTTTAAGAAGCTGCCTATGTAAGGTTGCTTTTTCACCCCAAATCAAACCCTTGGCAATTACCCTATAGTGCTCCCTTGCCAGTTAATGTACTATACCCAGAGGACTTCACAAGCAGTCTGTCCAGACCCCCGTAAGCATTTACTTGTAAGTTTTAAAAAAGTAAACTTTTATTATAACAGTCTAATGGTACAAACTAGGAAAGTCCAGGTGCTCTTACAAGGCAAAGGAGTAGCATCAACAAATCTGGTCCAAGATCACAAGCCAAGGTTCAGGAGTTTGCATGGGAGCTGTGAACATGTTCTAACAAGTTTATTCCTTATCTGAAGACAGGTATACCTCCTGGGGGTGGGCAAAGTCTCTTCTCATCTCTTGATGTGCCATCAATCCCTGAGCCTGTGTCTTCCTCTGAACTCTCCTGCTCTGTCCTAGCAAGCTGGGAAGGATCAGTCCTTGTGCTTCTCGCCTTGCCGGTTCCAGGCTTATCTAGGTGCAGGGTGGGGTGGGGAGGAACCATAACACAGTAATCGCCTTAGTGACCCATACCTCCTGCAATCTGGAGTTTTTCAGGATTCTCTCAGGATTGCACCTATAGTCTTTAACTTGGTCCAGCAATAGCTACCACCTCAAGTTCATAATGAACAATTCTGTTACTTACAGCAGCTTTCTTGAAGGCTGTCTTGCTCTCATATTTCCTCCCTCGACTCTTTGCTCCAGTGATATCAGCTCCTGAAACTTCCTTTCAGACACCAGCCTCTGCCACTGCTCCCTAAGCCCCTTCCAACTTCCCCACTGACCTCAGTTCCAACAATTACTCCCCCCTCAGAGCAGGATGGAACCTGGCCCTTTTTTTACATTAAGGACTACAGTTTCCTGAGCACTGTCCTGTTAGCTAGGAATGATGGAAGTTGTAGTCCCAAAACATCTGGAGGGCCAAGTTTGGAGATGCCTGATTTAGAATCAGGGCACTTCATTGTTACCTAAAAAAGTGGTACAGATGGTTTGAAAGGACATACATAAAATAAGTATTTCATAGAATGATAGAGGATCATCTAGTCCCACCCCCTGTAATGCAGGAATAGGCAGCTGTCCTTCATGTCCTGCAACATTGGCATTATCAACAAACATGCTCCAACCAACTGAGCTATCCATGGCGACATTGTAGTTTTAAAATGTCCTGAAAATTTCTTAACCAAGTATTGATACTATTCCCTGCTGATTATTATATGAGAGTCTTGCATGAATGAAAAGCCTTGTTCAAACACGCTATCCTGTGTTTAAAAAGCAAACAAAGGGCTTGTCCACACTTACTTTCCAGTCACAATCCATGATTTAAAGCTCTAAGTCCGAGCACCCTGTTTATTTTTACCCTAGAGCTTTTCCTGCAAAAACCTGCTCTTTAAGGCTCATTCAGAGCAAGCGACAAACCATGGGAAATGAAAACTGATGTTTGCTCCAAATCAGCTTTCAAGAGCAGGTTTTTATGGGGAAAGGTCTGGGACAAAAAAAAGAGAAATGTTCGGTCATGGAGTGTTAAAAGAAATTGCTGAACAAAAGTGTGGGTAAGCTCAAAATGTTCTTTTCTATTACACCTTATGAATTCGTTCCAAAAGGAAACAAGGGGAGACTCAGGGGTGCCAACTTGAATAAAAGATTGGGGGGGCAGGTAAGCCCTGCCCCACATAATTGATCACATGACATGGTGTGCGCACACAATTTGAATGGCAATGCCCATCAACTTGGGGAGGATAGCCCCCTCAAATATTTTATTGGGGGGCAAAGCCCCCTCAGCCCCTAGGAGTTGGCGCCTCTGTGGAGACCATTGATTTATGTTAATTTATCCATTTATGCTACCCCACAGTGGCTTCCTGGTAGCTGTTCTTTAACTGAAGGTTTTTTGGGGGGGTTATTTACACTTGCTAGCAATCAACATTTCAGCACTGACAGGCCGATTTTCAATCAAAGTCTGATTTGTTTACTTATAAACTTATTTATAAGCTGCCTTTTGTGAAGTTGCCCACACAGAGACAGCTTTACATATCAATGAACACAATACCATTGAAAACGAAACTAGGCAATTTAAATGGCGGCAGTACATAATAATTTAAAAACATAGCCTGGTTAAAAATAAATAAAACAGCAGGCAGAACAGATTCAGCACTTTAAAATGCTACACATTCTAAAACAGCTCTCACTCATTAAATAAAGGCATAGATTAGGAAAAAGCTATCCCCCCCCCAAAAAAATAGGTTTAAAACACCCGCTTTAAAATTTGCAGAGTTGGGGGGGGGGCTCCACGGTTACATAATCTTGGACCTCCACAGAAAAGCCTGTTTCTTGTGCCAGCCAACAAAACTGGCCTTATAGACAGGCCTTGAAGAAGGCTATAAGTGGTTCTTCTAAATCATTGAGGGAAGGGGGTTATTGGTTAGTTTTTGTCTTTTTAGGTTTTTTCTATTCTCATTTTGCATTTTTATGTTGTGAACTGCCCTGTGAAGTTTTTAGGTCAAAAACAGCACTTTGAATGGTTGGGCTTTTATCCTTTCACAAAAACATCTTAGGACAGTGGATGTAGCCTACCTTGATTTCAGCAAGGCATTTGACAAGGTGCCCCATGATATTCTTGTAAAGAAGCTGGTAAAATGCGGTCTTGACTATGCAACCACTCAGTGGATTTGTAACTGGCTGACTGACCGAACCCAAAGGGTGCTCATCAATGGTTCCTCTTCATCCTGGAGAAGAGTGACTAGTGGGGTGCCACAGGGTTCTGTCTTGGGCCCGGTCTTATTCAACATCTTTATCAACGACTTGGATGATGGACTCAAGGGCATCCTGATCAAATTTGCAGATGACACCAAACTGGGAGGGGTGGCTAACACCCCAGAGGACAGAATCACACTTCAAAATGACCTTGACAGATTAGAGAACTGGGCCAAAACAAACAAGATGAATTTTAACAGGGAGAAATGTAAAGTATTGCACTTGGGCAAAAAAAATGAGAGGCACAAATACAAGATGGGTGACACCTGGCTTGAGAGCAGTACATGTGAAAAGGATCTAGGAGTCTTGGTTGACCACAAACTTGACATGAGCCAACAGTGTGACGCAGCAGCTAAAAAAGCCAATGCAATTCTGGGCTGCATCAATAGGAGTATAGCATCTAGATCAAGGGAAGTAATAGTGCCACTGTATTCTGCTCTGGTTAGACCTCACCTGGAGTACTGTGTCCAGTTCTGGGCACCACAGTTCAAGAAGGACACTGACAAACTGGAACGTGTCCAGAGGAGGGCAACCAAAATGGTCAAAGGCCTGGAAACAATGCCTTATGAGGGATGGCTAAGGGAGCTGGGCATGTTTAGCCTGGAGAAGAGGAGGTTAAGGGGTGATATGATAGCCATGTTCAAATATATAAAAGGATGTCACATAGAGGAGGCAGAAAGGTTGTTTTCTGCTGCTCCAGAGAAGCGGACACGGAGCAATGGATCCAAACTACAAGAAAGAAGATTCCACCGAAACATTAGGAAGAACTTCCTGACAGTAAGAGCTGTTCGACAGTGGAATTTGCTGCCAAGGAGTGTGGTGGAGTCTCCTTCTTTGGAGGTCTTTAAGCAGAGGCTTGATAACCATATGTCAGGAGTGCTCTGATGGTGTTTCCTGCTTGGCAGGGGGTTGGACTCGATGGCCGTTGTGGTCTCTTCCATCTCTATGATTCTATGATTCTATGACAGTGCCAAGCAAATGCAAATGTTTTGATGGGTTTCCTGAAGCAAACACTGCTGCTGCTGCTGTTGATGTTAATTAAATTGATATACCACCCTTCACCCAAGAATCATAGGGTGGTTTACAGCATGAAAATACAAAATGCATGAAACAAACTGTCAGGGGTTCAGGAGCAGAGGCACAGGGGAAAGAGGAAGCGGAGAGCGAAGGAGAACAATCCGAGGGCAGCGTAGGTGAGGATGACAGTGGGGGAAGAGATTCCATGAGCCTGTTGAGTGATTCGGAAGATTCCCAGAAGGGAGCACCGATAGCCAGAGCAAGGGGGGTCCCGGGAGGGACGCACCAGAAGCAAGGGACCAGCGGTGACTCCCAAAGCAGCAGCTGGAGATCGGGACCAGTTTCCCCACCAGAGCGTAGCGGGGGGGGGGGGGAAGAGTCCCATGTGTCAGGACCGGCTTCCCCTCCAGGGGAAAGAGAGGATGAGTCAGGGCTGACCACGCCCCTATCGCTGAGTGAGGGAACAGAGGGGAAGTCAGATCCAGCGAGTCCCCCCGAAGGGGGAAGCAGTGACAGAAGCAGCGTAACGGTCAGGAGGAAGGTTGCCGGCTGGGCGCGCGCGCCAAGTTCAAATGCACAGGCGCGCGGGACAGCTGGGAGCGAGGATTGGGAGCCAGGTCCTAAAGCACGCCGGAGGCAGGGGGAAGAATCCGGGGACTCTTCAGCATCAGAAGAGTCCAGAAACGGCAACACCCCGGCGGGCAGACGGACCCAGAGGAGAAAGGAGCAAAGGAGGAGGTGGAACAAGGCTAGGGTCTTGAACTGGTGTCTGGGGGGAGGAGATTCAGACGGAGCTTCAGCGGTCTAGGGTTGAGACGTAGAGCTGCGCGCCGCGGCTTTGGAATCGAAACTGAACCTTAATAAAGACTTTTGTATATAACAAGAACTGGCGTTGGTCCTCTGTGAGCTGGGACCTTGGGCAGCTCTGACACAAACAAAACAAACAAAAGTACAACCCCTTACAACTTTCATCAGCTCTGACCATTAGCCATGACCTGGCTGCTCATGGGAGTCCAACAAGGGCCCAGAAGTTCCTGACATATTGACAGACGTGTGTCAGCCCTCTGTACTTAAATCTAGGAGCAATGGGCTGAATAGGGTTTCCATGCATGTGCACATGGTTTCCAGAGATAATGTGCCCACTGTCCACCATTGCAACATGGGCCAATCAGACTTCCTGTGTGAAGAATGGAACTGTCCTCATTAAATTTACGTATGGTACTATTTTCATACAAAGCAGAAATGTTCAGTCTTTCAAGAACATGTAATAGGATTGGTTTTTTTTCTTTTTCCTCCTTCATTTTAGTCCTTTGAAAGAGTTTTGGTTGAGAATAAGTTGCACGGTCTTTCACCGGCCCTTTCTGAAGCCATCCAGAGCATTTCTCGCTGGGAACTGGTCCAAGCTGCCTTACCACATGTTCTTCACTGCACGGCGACACTGCTTTCCAATCGGAACAAGTTAGGTCAGTGCGCATGTTAGGATGCTATTATGCTAAAAACCTAATTATGTTCCTTCTAGTTTAAACTGATGGTTCTCAAAGCAGGATAAGCTGTGGCTAAGCAATGCATTTACCTACCCCTATTGATTTCAGTTGGTTGTGATTGAGCAGAATGACTCCTGGTACACCCTGTTCATTTCTCAGCTATGTGGGTTTGGGAGATCTATCCTGAGAAGGGCCCAGAAGTCCTGTTTTCTTTCTCTGGCACCACTAGGTAAACAAATTGTCTTAGGGCAATCTGGGCATTACATTAAGGTTACCAGACGTTCCCGTTTCCCAGGGACATTCCCCGAATTTACAAACCAGTCCCCTGACAAAATCCTATCATTCCTACTGAAGTTGAAAAGTGTCCCCGGATTCATTGAAAAAAATCTGGTAACCTTACATTACATGCCTAGGTCCCTGTGCTGCTAATGGGTGGATGACTGTGAGTGAAGAATCAGGGGTGGAAGAAAAAGAACGTGTCACTCTGCCTTTACCTGCTATTCAAAAGCCTATTTCCAGTAGGAAAACACACACACACACACATCCAATTATGGGGGGAGGGGAAGCTAGATAGAACTTCTAGATAAAGACTGATCATTGTAACAGCCCATGGCCTTGGTTTGGAGGAGAACATTTAAACTTTCAATTAATTCTATTGCAGTAGTAGTTTTAGTAGCGTAGTAGTAAAATAAATGTTGCTCGGCCATAAGCCATAGCAAAACTAATATATCACCAGAAGACAAAATCCAACAACAGTGCATAGGAAGACCCAGAACGTCTTGCTGTGTTTTCTCATCTAGGACATCAGGATAAACTTGGCGTTGCAGAAACGAAGCTGCTTCATACCCTGCACTGGATGCTACTAGAAGCTCCTCAAGACTGCAGCAATGACCGCTTTGGAGGAGGAGGAGGAGGCGGAGGCGGAGACAGGGCATCGAGCTGGAGAGGGAGCAGCAGCGCTTTCATCCACCAGATTGAAAACCAGGGATCTCCAGGGCATCCAAGGCGTGACAGCACCAATGAAGAGGAGGAGAACAACAGGAGGAAGTTCTTTCAGAATTCAATGGCCACAGTGGAGCTCTTTGTATTCTTGTTTGCTCCGCTAGTTCATAGGATCAAAGTAAGTGCTTAAAGTAAAGGCTCGTCAACACTTCTGCTTGTCCCGTGCCTAGAAAGTATTAAATTACTTACTTACAATGTCCAGAAGTGGCTACTGTGTTTCCTTCCTAGATCTCCAGTGTTGTGGGACACTCTGATTCCATCACCACTCCCAGAGTTCCCCTTGTCCCTGCTTTATTTCCCTCAGGTTCACTCATACTTATACAGTAGCATGGAAGCTCAAGTCAGACAACCCTCCAAATCCTGCTGTGGAGGATTCTGGAGGAGGCCTGGACCCACAAGGGCAACCATTCCATCTTTCATGTCTGGCATTCCTATGGTATCTCACAGAAACTTTTCTTTTAGGATATCAAATGGAGGGTGTAGCAGAGTCCTTGTAAGCAACCCCTTTTCTTTCTTTCTTTCTTTCTTTCTTTCTTTCTTTCTTTCTTTCTTTCTTTCTTTCTTTCTTTCTTTCTTTCTTTCTTTCTTTCTGCTGTATAAAATGTTTATTTGGTGCATGAGATGATTCTTACAATTTCTACCACCTTCATCACAGGTAGAATTGCATTACATTTTTGGAGAGTGAAATTGGAACCAGCAATAAGAACTTCAGATACTCTTCCCCAACTACAGCAACACAGAGCCAATGGCTGCTCCCACTGCCTGCACCCCAAACCCAGTCACAAGACACCTTGTGCACAACATACCACCCCCATGATTGTCCACACACTTTTGTGGATAAACCATGTGTAAAATGGAATAAGAGAGTGGTTTATAGGACAGAAGGACTCTACCTATGAGATTTTGGAACAAGGAATCTCTGGGTTTAAATAATAATGATAATAATAATAATAATAATAATAATAATAATAATAATAATAATAATAATTTATTATTTGTACCCCGCCCATCTGGCTGGGTTTCTAAAGCCACTCTGGGCGGCTTCCAACAAAGATGAAAGATACACTAAAATGTCACATATTAAAAAATTCTGAACAGGGCTGCCTTCAGATGTCTTCTGAATGTCAGGTAGATGTTTATCGCTTTGACATCTGATGGGAGGGTGTTCCACAGGGCGGGCGCCACTACCGAGAAGGCCCTCTGCCTGGTTCCCTGTAACTTGGCCTCTCGAAGTGAGGGAACCGCCAGAAGGCCCTCGGAGTTGGACCTCAGTGTCCGGGCAGAACGATGGGGGAGGAGACACTCCTTCAGATATACTGGACCGAGGCCGTTTAGGGCTTTAAAGGTCAGCACCAACACTTTGAATTGTGCTCGTACTGGGAGCCAATGTAGGTCTTTCAAGACCGGTGTTATATGGTCTCGGCGGCCGCTCCCAGTCACCAGTCTAGCTGCCGCATTCTGGATTAGTTGTAGTTTCCGGGTCACCTTCAAAGGTAGCCCCACGTAGAGCGCATTGCAGTAGTCCAAGCGGGAGATAACCAGAGCATGTACCACTCTGGCGAGACAGTCTGCAGGCAGATAGGATCTCAGCCTACATACCAGATGGAGCTGGTAAACAGCTGCCCTGGATACAGATTTGACCTGTGCCTCCATGGACAGCTGTGAGTCCAAAATGACTCCCAGGCTGCACACCTGGTCCTTCAGGGGCACAGTTACCCCATTCAGGACCAGGGAATCCTCCACACCTGCCCGCCTCCTGTCCCCCAAAAACAGTACTTCTGTCTTGTCAGGATTCAACCTTAATCTGTTAGCCGCCATCCATCCTCCAACCACTTCCAGACACTCACACAGGACCTTCACCGCCTTCACTGGTTCTGATTTAAAAGAGAGGTAGAGCTGGGTATCATCTGCATACTGATGAACACCCAGCCCAAATAAAAAATATCAATGCTCTTCTCCGTCAGATCCATAGGTGTCCCCATGTTCTTGTGTCCTTTTAGGAATCTGATCTGACTTTTCGTCTGGCCAGTGGCCTTGTTATTTGGCAGCCGATGTGGGAGCACAGGCAACCTGAAGTTTCCGCCTTTACTGCACTGGTTAAACCCATCAGGAATATAATCACAGGTTTGTGGTTGTGTTAATGCATGCAAAAGTACTTAGAAACTGAAAGTCACAGAAAAGTAGCTGATAAGTGTCTATTATAGAGTTTCAGAGGCTTCCTCAAACTTCCACCAAAGAACTGATACAAATTCTTTTGAAGAGAACCATCTCTTAATAGTAGATGTAGTATCTAACAGGGCTCCAAGTCCCTAACACAGAGCTGGGGAACCTTTTCCAGACCAAGGGTCACAGTGTCTCATGGGAAACATTCCAGGGGACACATGACAGTGGTGGGTGGCCATATGTCCAGAATTTCCTGGAATACTGTGGTGAAAAGCAGTGTCCGGGCAGAAATCGGCAAGACTTCCCAGAAAATCCAGATATATGGCATGCCATGTCAACTTTGGCCCCCAAAAAACTTTTGTGTCTGGATTTTCACTTTCTGAAATATGGCAACTCTAGCGGCCAGAGGCAAAGTAGGGGCAGCAGTGCATGTGAATGTAATCTTTGTTCAGTAGTCTACTATCTACAGACACTCAAACAGACACTCTATCATCCATCAAGAGGCATTTGGTGCACTATCGCAAAAGTGCCAAATGGAACGACACTCCCCCCTCCCGTATACAGTTCTGGGGGTTCACACCCAGCTAATTTCAGAGGTGCAAGGAGAAGGAGAGGGGAGATGCCTCATTGCACAAACTGAAGCCCTTCCACAGGGCTTTCACTGACAGAGTTAATCAGGTGACTCCTGTGCATTATCAGAGTTCAATGACACCTCCCACCCAGGTGAAAGCACTAGAAGAGGGTGGTGAGGGTTATAGCCTGGGGAGAGCCTGAAGGGATTGATAGAGAAGCCTGGGAGGCTGCATTTGCATGATTCAAGAGGTTTTTGTTTGTTTTATTTAAAAATGCATGCACTTCTTAGCCAATTCCGGTGTTTCTGTGCTTTGAGTCACACAGCTTGCCTACTAACAAGTTTTTCATTTGCCAGCAAAGAGGAGTTCTCCAATGAAAAACCAGACTCTGACATGTGAATCTCCTAATGTGGATGCTGGACGTACAGAGGTAATGTCTGAGGCTGTACAATCTTTATTGGAATCACAGGGAGGGGAGGGGCAGGGGGCGAGCTAAGGAACTGGGCTGAGGAAAGCATTTTTCTGCAGGGAAGGAAGCGATCCTGGAAAGGAATGGGTTGTCCTTCCCACTTGCTCCTCTAGGCAGGCGAATGTGCAAATACCAACCACAGTCCCTTTGGGAACTCAAGAGAAGTGGTATAACTTTAAACAAATGCTTGCTGTATAATGCAAGTTAAATCCTAGCAGAACCTGAAATAACAAAAGCTAAAATCCACTTAATCCATATCCACTTAACCTCAGCCATCAAAGGTTGGCTTTAAATGATTGCCCTCTGTAAGAGTTCAGGCCTTTATTCAGGATTTCAGGGAAAGAAAGTTTCATAAGCAGCCACTGTGAGAACAGAATGATGAACTAGATAGGAGCCTTCTTGGATCAGATCTATGCTAGGTGTGGGACAGCTGCCAACCATCCCAGTATCATTCCACTTTAAACAGCCATGGCTTCCCCCACAAAAGCCTGAGGACAACAGTTTAACCACTCTAAGAATTGTTGCTCTGCACCTAGAAAGATAACACATCAGAGAGCTAGAACAAGTCTTACATGAACACAGTTGTTTCAAAGAACAGGTTTGAACTGTGCACTTGACATGGACTGTCAAAGCCAATTCCTTTCCCTTTAATTGCACTCTAGAGTTGCACCACCAGGCTCCTCATTTTGCAAATAGTGTAGCAGAGTGAAGTAGAAAACAGCAACAAGATTCCTGCATGATGGATGCAAGGCAAGCTCACTGCTACACCATGGGAGTAGATCCTTACAGTGCAGTCTTTTATATGTGTACTTCATTCAAAGCAAGTGCAGTTTCTTTCAGTGGGTTTTACCCTCAAGAAACTATGCAAAGGATTGCAGTTTCAGCCTAATTATGCAGACTTCAACCATTATTCCTCCAGTGAAGCTTTCAAGGAGGACATCTGAATGTTCAGTTCCTCCAGTTAACAGCAAGAGTAGTTTGGATTACATGTTAGGCAGAACAGCAAACTGCACATTTTGATTGCATTTCTCTCTGTGAAATATTTTTGCACCCACAGGGGCTCCAGGTAGTGTGTGAAACACCCCAGGCAGATGCAGTGCCCCCCAGGCCTGCTTTCTCAGGCTGCCACCGTGGGAATTCTATTGATGGAAGTGTGTCATCCCAAGCCTCCCAGGAGAAAGGACCCCCCTATCCTAGGTAAAAGCTGATCTTCTAGAAGGGGTCCTCCTTGTCTCTCTTTTCTCCCCATCCCTGTCTCCTTCTTCTATGATCATAGGATACTTCCCACAGTTAGAAAAGACAGAGAAAGATTATTTCTGTTCTAAATATTAAAATGGGAGTCTTCCAGTTGTGTGATTCTGTTTGAAATGTATTTGGACTATAAAATGTGTGTTGAATAGCATATAACACTAATTTAACACCCACCACCCTCATTGGTAGCCTTGCTATCTTCCAGGACTTCGCTTCACATACAGCTCTGGAGGAGACTGTGGGACGTTGGTGCCTTCCGTATGCTCTAGCAGTGTTGTGGCAACTGCTTTTCCTTCCTCACACAGCATTGCTGCGAATGAGGCAGGCACCTTCCTCTCAGTTTGTCCCCTTCGAAGCTTCCTGAGGTGTTACATTGTGGCCACTAAGGGGCATTATTTCTTTGCCCGTTTACGTTTTGACCCCGGGTTGTTGGTCTCTTGTAGGATACCATGTTTTAAGCTGAAGCCATTACCAAGCGGATTGAAACACAAATTGTTGTTTAGACATTCAAAGACACTTTCTCTTGCAAGAATCTCTGGCAAGCATTTCAATTTTTCAGAAAAATGTTTGAAGCATAGTGCCTGAAACAAGGTATTCATGTTTACTGACCTGGTCCTGACCTGTTGCCAACTATATTAAAAGGGCACAGCTGACTTCCCCCACCCAGGAACCTTATTTTCTGTGAAAAAAGCATTGAAAAGCAACTTCTGTGATGTAGGAAAGTTAGCAGTGCCATGCTCACAGAGAGTGGAAATGAAGACTTTCCCCAAATATATACACAGAAGGGGGCGGGGAGACACAAACACACACACTCTTAAAAATATATCAAATATTCTTTTTCCTGCTGAGCTACAGTTTTGGGGCAGCTCTCTTTACTTGATTATTTTTAGGCTAGTTCAGAGTGCCCAAAGGAGGAAGGAACTGGTTTTTAGACAGCAAAAATGAGGCAGTCAGTGTCTGAAACTGAGCTGGGCGGTCGCTATGGCAATGAAGCTGCAGGCAGGCTCTCTATTCTGCGTCATTAATTTCTCCTCATTTGCTGAACTCATTGATCACTACAAAGTCAACTGGATACGGGGGGGAGGGGTGGTTGTTGCCTAGCAACATGCAGTGAAGAAATAAATGTTGTTTGCTCCAGTTACTAACCCAGCATCCATGGAATTATTTTGTCCTTGAAGACCAAATTCAACCAAATTGCTACATCCACAGCCTTTGGGGGTCGTGGTAACTGAGTTGAGTCAGCACAGAGTTGAAATTAAAATTCAGAAGACATGAAAATGTCTAGTTTTTTTAAAGGCAGGTTTATTCAACAGAACATAGATTGGCTTTTTGGTAGATATCCTGAGCTTTTTTTTTTTGAACTTTGGCGTTCTGTTTCTGAATATACTATATGCAGTCTACTATTTGTCCCTAATGTAGTCCCCAGTCCAAAAGAACGAGTCACCCTCAGAGTTCATAGCCACAGTCTGAGTGACATGTAGAAAACTGGGAGGTGGGTCTTTGATGACAAGTAGACTGGGAATTTTAGCAAGGCCACTTTTGCCCCAGCAAAAATTAATATAAGGTAACGATTCTTAACCAGCAGAGCAACCTTATCCGTTTGTTAACTTTCTTAATCTCAAATAAATTAGATATACTTTTTGTATTATTTTTCAGTCTGTTTGTTAATGTTAATGTTGTCCTAGTGCTCATTAATAGGGAAGAATCAGGTGTAAGATGCACAATCTGTTTCTCTTAGGTTTTGGGATTTGTGCCAACACCAGTGTTTATTGTTTCTCTACCAATGCAGCTTTATCGGCACAAATTCTCAAAGCAATTTACAAAACCATAAAATAACAGAGCATTAAAAAAAACAATTTACAAACAAGATTAAAGAGCAACTAAAAATAGATCACAGTATACCAGCGGATTAATCACTGGACGGGGAACATAACAAAACACACATGAATTCCTTTTAAAAAAACAAAAACCATTTTGGTTGACCTAATGAAAGTATCACCCTTTTATTGATTTCAGACCATCCAAGTGTCCCTATTTTCCAGGGACATACCTGATTTAGAGAAGCTGTCTCAGTTTCTGATTTGATTCCAGAATGCCCCACTTTTCTTTACGATGTCCCTACTTTCATTGAAGAAATGTTGGAGGGTATGGAGTTATTCGACCCCTGAGCCATCTGAAGCCAATACTGCATAAGGAAGTTTTCTTAATGTTTAATGTTTTATTATGTTTTAATACATGTTGGAAGCTGCCCAGAGTGGCTGGAACAACCCAGTAAGATGTGTGGGGTATAAATAGTAAAATTATCATTGTGGAATGGGACGTCCCTATTTTCATCAGAGAAATGTTGGAGGTTATGCAATTTTGGAGTTTTCCTTATGAGCCAACATGACTACCATCCTTTTTTTTAAAAAAATAATAATTTTTATTAACATTTTTTAAAAAAAGGAAAACATAGGTACGAAATAATAAATAAAAAATTAAATACAATATTCTTTACAGTTATATATAGTATCGTCTTATCTACATTGCGTTAGATCATGCCTTGACTTCCCTCCTTCCCAGTTGCGGTTTTCTTATCTTTTACAGTTTCTTCATAATATATATATATATATATATATATATATATATATATATATATCACAAGTTAATCCTGCTGTAGTCCTTAAGCTTCTACAGTTAGTTTCTATATATGTAACAAATTTGCTCCATTCTTCTACAAACTTTGATCCTTTTTGGTTTCTAATCCTATGTGTCACTTTCGCTAATTCCGTACATTCAAATAGTTTTATTTTTATTTTTTAATGATATTTATTGAAATTTTACAGACAAAGAAAAGTTACAGAATAAGAAAAGAAAAAGAAAAAAGATACAAAAATCAAAATACATGAAAAATAAAAAACAATTAAAAACAGATCAATCTTTTCGTGTCTTATATTTCATTTACTTGTTTCCTGACTTCCTCACACCTCCCTTTTTTGTATTCCAGTTCACATAGTTAATTCAGCAAATCCTTTCCCTCTTTGTTTTTATCTTAATTCTATATCTTAACATATTAAAACTTCGTATCTTCATCTGATTATCAATCCATTTTTACATATTCTTTTTAGCTTTGTTGCTATAGCCATTTCATTTCAATCCAACATCATTTTAACATTCATTAATTTTACATTGTTTCTGTAAATAGTTTTTAAATTCCTTCCAATCTTCTTCCACCAACTCTTCTCCCTGGTCTCGAATTCTGCCAGTCATTTCCGCCAGTTCCATATAGTCCATCACTTTCATCTGCCATTCTTCCAAGGTGGGTAGATCTTGTGTCTTCCAGTACTTTGCGATGAGTATTCTTGCTGCTGTTGTAGCGTACATAAAGAAAGTTCTATCCTTCTTTGGCACCAATTGGCCGACCATGCCCAGGAGAAAGGCCTCTGGTTTCTTCAGGAAGGTATATTTAAATACCTTTTTCAATTCATTATAGATCATCTCCCAGAAGACCTTAATCCTTGGGCACGTCCACCAGAGGTGAAAGAATGTAACTTCATTTTCTTTACATTTCCAACACATTGTCGGGCAAATGATATATTTTTGCAAGCTTGACTGGTGTCATGTCCCACCTGTATATCATTTTCATTATATTCTCTCTTAAGGCATTACATGCCGTAAATTTCATACCTGTGGTCCACAACTGTTCCCAGTCAGCAAACATTATGTTATGTCCAACATCTTGTGCCCATTTAATCATAGCAGATTTAACCGTTTCATCTTGGGTATTCCATTTCAACAGCAAGTTATACATTATTGATAATATCTTAGTTTTAGGATCTAGCAGTTCTGTTTCCAATTTTGATTTTTCCACCTGGAAACCAATTTTTTTGTCCAAATTGTAAGCCTCCCTTATTTGATAATAATGAAGCCAATCTCGCACTTTGTCTTTTAATTTCTCAAAACTCTGCAATTTCAATTTGTCACCCTCCTGTTCCAAAATCTCCCAATATTTTGGCCATTTGGCCTCCATATTGAGCTTTTTCTGAGCCTTCGCTTCCATCGGTGATAACCACCTTGGGGTTTTATTTTCAAGTAAGTCTTTATATCTTGTCCAGACATTAAACAATTCTCTTCTGACAATATGGTTTTTAAATGCTTTATGTGCTTTAACCTTGTCATACCACAGATATGCATGCCACCCAAAAACGTTATTGAAACCTTCTAAATCCAAAAATGTCTGTGTTCTCAAGAAGCAGCCATTCTTTCAACCAGCAAAATGCTGCTGATTCATAATAGAGTTTAAGGTCTGGCAGGGCAAATCCACCTCTATCCTTTGCATCAGTTAATATTTTAAATTTTATTCTGGGCTTCTTGCCCTGCCAGACAAATGTAGAAATATCTCTCTGCCACTTCTTGAAACAGTCCATTTTGTCCAAAATTTGCAATGATTGAAATAAAAATAACATTCTTGGCAATACATTCATCTTTATAACAGCAATTCAACCAGACAAGGAAAGCTTCACGTTTGACCATATTTCAAGATCCTTTTTCACTTCTGACCAACATTTCTCGTAGTTATCTTTAAAAAAAATTAAGTTCTTCGCGGTCATATTAACCCCCAGGTATTTTACTTTCTTAACCAGTGTTAAACCCGTCTCCTTCTGAAACCTCTCTTTCTCAATCGGTGTTAAATTTTTCTCAAGAACCTTAGTCTTTAATTTGTTCAACTTAAATCCTGCCACTTGACCAAATTCCTGAATCAATTCTAATACTCTTTTAGTACTAGATTCTGGCTCCTGTAATGTCAATACTAAATCATCTGCAAACGCTTTAAGTTTATACTGTTTAGCTCCGACCTGAATACCTTTGATCAGGTGGTCCCTTCTAATCATGTTTAGCAAAACCTCCAGGACCGAAATAAAAAGCAATGGGGAAATTGGGCAGCCTTGTCGTGTCCCTTTCTCCATCTCAAATTCTTCTGTCACCATGTTGTTAACTATCAATTTGGCCTTTTGTTCTGAGTAGATTGCACCTATACCGTTTACAAAACCTTGACCAACCCCCATCCCCTGAAGATTTTTCTTCATAAAACTCCAATAAATATTATCAAAAGCTTTCTCCGCGGCAACAAATATCAAAACTGCTTTAGTATTAATGTTCACTTGCAGCTTCTCTAAAATGTTAATTATGTTTCTCGTGTTGTCGGACAAGTGTCTACCCGGGAGAAAGCCAGCTTGGTCTTTATGTATCTCCTCAACTAGTACTTTTTTCAATCTTTTAGCCAGAATATCTGCAAAAATTTTGTAATCCATGTTAAGTAGGGATATGGGGCGGTAGTTCTTAAGTTGTGTTTTTTCAGACTCAGTTTTCGGTATAAGTGTAATATAAGCTTCCTTCCACGACTCTGGCGCTTTCCCCCCTCCAAAATTTCATTACAAACCTCCTTTAGTGGTTGAATTAACCAATCTTTCAAAGATTTTAATATTTTGAGGTTAAACCATCCGGCCCTGGAGATTTGCCCAACTGCATATTCTGGATGGCACCTTCCATCTCCTGTTCCGTTATTTTATAATTCAGCATTAACTTATTTTCTTGAGAGTTTTTTTGTAATCCATTTGTTCTTAAAAACTGGTCTATATCAGTCTCTTTCTGTGGCCCTTGTGTATATAATTGTTTGAAGTATCTCTGGAAGCACTTTCTAATCTCCACTGGATTCTGTATATTCTTTCCTTCCACTTCCAAATTTGTAATGGTATTTTTTGTCTTTTTTTCATCTGCCAGGCTAGCAGTTTCCCACATTTATTAGCCGATTCAAATGTCTTTTGTCTCATCTGCTTGATTTTCCATTCTATTTCCTGGTTTATCATTTTCATGTATTGTACTTAGTATAGCTTTATTTCTCTCAGAATCTCTTGCGATTTGGTTTCGCTCTTAATTTCTTCTCCAAAATTTTATCTTTTTTCTCATTTTGAGTTCTCTTTTTTATTGCATTCTGTTGAATCAGAAACCTTCTCATAACCGCTTTGCTTGCATCCCAGATTACTCTTTTTTCAACCGTAGTGTTCATGTTTATCTCAAAATAATCTCTCAAGGTTTTTTGGGCCTTCTTGGTGACTTCTGCATCTCTAAACAAGGTGTCATTCATCCTCCATCTAAAGGAACCAATTGGTGTTAATTTCATCTCCATTCTCACAGCATTATGGTCGGACAAATTTCCGTTTTTCGAATTTTAGGAGCCAATCCTCTAGTTATCCAAATTTGGTCAATTCTTGTCCATGTCATTTTGCCTTCAGAGAAGAAAGTTCCCTCTCTACCCAAGGGGTTCTTAGTTCTCCAAATATCAATTAAGTCCATGTTATCAGTCATGTCAAAAAAGGTTTTTGGCAGTCTGCCATCTTTAGTGACTACCTGTCTTTGTGACTTATCCATATTTGTGGACACCACTCCATTCATATCTGCCATCATAATAATGTTATACTCCATATAGTCCAACAATGTCTCATGCAACTTCTTAAAAAATTCAGATTCCCCCTCATTTGGTGCATAAACTCCTACTATCAAGAATTTCTCTCCTTGAATTTGAATTTCAATTGCCACAAATCTTCCTTGGTCATCTTTAAAAATAAATTTCGGTGATAGGCTCTCTTTAGCATAGATTACAACTCCTCTCTGTTTAACCTGTGAGTGTTCAGAACTTAAATGGTTAAGGGTTCTGAGTGTGCGTCACATTCCGACGTCAGACGTAAGCCGGGAGGAGACAGAAGCTTTTAGAAGCTAAGGAGGAGGAGTTTTTTCCTGTACTTTCACTTCTCTCTGTGTATCTGTGAGAGAGAGACATGGCTGCTAGCAGCCCAGGAGAATCTGAGAAATGCTGAGCTGTAAATATTCTGCTGCAATAAAGGACTGATAAATAAATAAGCACACTAACGCTTCGTGTGTTTGGATGGTTTTGAAGCAACAGTTGTTCCGCTGTGTTCCACTCTGCAAACTTGCGGCTGCCGGAGGAGGACCTGAGCAGAGGTCGCAACGGAAGAGTGCCGGACAGTCATAGAAGGAGTTGCGCTTAATTGGGGCCGTAAATCAATTAAGCCTAATTATTCTCAGATAACCTTGTCTGATGAGATAAACTCTTGGCCCAATCTTTTGTTAATCAGTACTTTCCTGTGTAGCCTTATCACATGAGTTTCCTGTAAGCAAATCAAGTCCAATTGTTCCTTTTTCAATAAATGAAAAACTTTTTTCCTTTTCTCCGGGGAATTAAAACCGTGAATGTTCCAACTTAATAGTTGCAGAGACATGGTGTGGTTATTTTGCTTTTCCTCCGACTGCTCCAAGTAGTTGTTCTTCTTCTGTCGGTGGTGTCACCTTCTCTAATTTATCCAGTCCCAAAGGTAGTCTAGCGTTCCTGGTTTTAATGCTCTTGGCTCTTCTTCAGCTTCTTTTTGTAGGTTTTCTCCGTGCTCTCTCAGAAATTTTTCTTTGTCTTCCACTGATCTTATTTTGATTTTTTTCCCTTTAAAGGTAAAAGAAAGGCCTTGGGGAAACTCCCACCTGAAAACAATTCTGTTTCCTCTCAACAGGGCCACCAGCTCTCCGTAGTTAGCCCTAAGATCCAATAAATATTTCGGAATGTCCTTAAAAATCTCGATTCTTGTATCTCCAAAGTCTGCTGGAAATGCAGACTCAATATTTTATCTCTCCCTTCTTTCGTTCGGAGGGTAATCAAACAGTCTCTCACCCTGTTCTTTCTCCCTCCTCTTCCAAGTCTAAAAGCACTTACTATCTTAAAGTCTTGCTTATCATCCAAGTTCCAGAAGTCTGCAAATTCCTGTGTAAGAAAGTCACTTAAGCTGTCTTTTTTAAGTTCAGGTACCACCCTGATCCTCAAATTAGTCTGTTTCTCCTTAAGTTCAATCATGGACAAAAGCGACCGGTGGTCCTCGAGCTGTTTACATATCGGTGTTATCTTTTCCTCTACAGCTGATGCTTTTTCCTTTGCTTCCTCAGCTGCCTTTTGATTTGAAGTAGATTCTTGCAGCAGTCTTTCAATGGATTCTGTGTTTGAATTCACCTTCTGCCCCAAGTTGTTGATGCTAGTAGTGTTTTGGTCAATTTTAGTTGTTGCTTCAGTAACTTGTTTGCTTAATTTTTCCAAGGTTTCATAAATTTTACTTAATACTGAAGTAAATCCCTCTTCAGATGCCATTCCTTTAGACCCAGCTTTGGCAGGATCTTCTCCTTGTGGTGCAGAGGGGCCGGATGCTGATGCTCTGCGCTGCTGCAATACTACGCTGGTCTGCTGCATTCTAACCTTGCCAGATCTTGTTGTTTTTTCCTGAGGCAAGTTCTTTTCCTGAGGCAAGTTTGCCATAACACTTTATCTGAGGATCAAGGTCAGTCCCACGGCCAAAGCTTGCTTTGCAGTGGAAATTTCCCTGACCAGTTAGCAGTGGAAAATTCCCCAACTAGTTGTAGCAATTTCAATATTCCTCTAGGGGGACACAGTAACAGTCAGTGGCATTACAATAAAGTATCTTTTCCAACTTTCCAATGTCCCCCTTCAACAAAATAAGCAACAGTTTCAAATCCAAAGAAACCCTTCAGAAAGTATCTCTCTTGCAGAGTTAGCTGTCAAAAAGTTACATTGTCCATAAACAGTGCGACTCTCAGTACAGCAGTTCTATTAATCCTGGCAGTCCGTTCCCAAGGATTAAGTGGTGGTCTTTATTCCCTTTTCTCTCCTTTTTTTTGCAGGCAAAAAATACTTTCCCCTCTTCCCTCCCCTCTCCTGAAGTTCAGGGAGGGAGTTCTTTTAATCTGACGTTAGGATTTATGTCCTTTTAACGCAACTCTCCAGGTCTTAGCTTAAACAGTCTTTGCTTTGATCTGTGTACAGAAAACGGAAGGCAGACTTCCTGTTTACGCCTTCCCGCTTCAGTGACAAATTAATCCTTCCCCCCCCTCAAATTCCCCAATCTTTAAACTTGACCTACTCATGGGTAGTTATTTAGTAGCCGAATTGTCACAGGAAAAAGGTCAGTGCTCTCCGGCAACAGCTGTGCGGCTTCACTCCGCAGAAGAAGCAATTGACTCTCAGCACCGCGCCAGACGTCCTGTTTCGCTTTGGAGCCCCTTGCGGGGTTCCCTCGCAGATTGGGGGGCGCTAAGGGTGCCCACCGTGTCCCACAGTCACAGGCTTCTCCCACCTGTGATTTTCGAAGGGGTCCCCGCTTCGCCGTAGCGGTCCGACCCGATTTCCGCGGAGCTACTCCCTCAGAACTAGAGGGAATCCGCCATTGCCGATGGCGCCGCCTCCAGAAGTCCATTCGAATAGTTTTACCTGCCATTCCACAACAGTTGGAATTTCTGATGTCTTCCATTTTTGCGCTACTAGAATCCTAGCTGCCACCGTTGCGTACTGAAATAACTTATGATCAATCTTTTTTTATTTTGTCCCCTATTATCCCTAATAAGAATGCCTCTGGCTTTTTTGGAAAGGTATACCTGAAGATTCCCCTTCATGGATCACTGCCTTGCCGTGGCGAAGGGGCTTGAAGAACTCAGAGAAGCTATGAACTATGCAGAGCAGGGCACCCAAGATGAACAGGTCATAGTGGAGAGTTTTGACCAAACGTGATCCACCTGGAGGAGGAACCGGCAAGCCACTCCAGTATCCCTGCCAAGAAAACTCCATGGACAAAGACAACAGGCGTATAAAAGTTATGATGCTGGAAGATGAGCCCCTCAGGTCGGAAGGCGTCCAACATGCTACTGGGGAAGAGCAGAGGGCAAGTACAAGTAGATCCAGAGCTGATGAAGCGGCTGGGCCAAAGCCAAAAGGACGCTCAGTTGCGGATATGCCTGGAAGCGAAAGGAAAGTCCGATGCTGTAAAGAAAAATATTGCATAGGAACCTGGAATGTAAGAACCATGAACCTGGGTAAGTTGGAG
Source organism: Podarcis melisellensis (assembly GCF_964234715.1). Classification (NCBI taxonomy): domain Eukaryota; kingdom Metazoa; phylum Chordata; class Lepidosauria; order Squamata; family Lacertidae; genus Podarcis; species Podarcis melisellensis. The sequence goes on along the minus strand of NC_138528.1, from coordinate 134,562,855 downwards.
GTGGTCAAAAATGAGATAGCAAGAATAAATATTGACATCCTGGGCATCAGTGAACTAAAATGGACAGGAATGGGTGAATTCAGTTCGGATGTCCATCATATCTACTACTGTGGGCAAGAAACCCGTAAAAGAAATGGAGTGGCCCTCATAGTCAACAAAAGAGTGGTGAAGGCTGTACTGGGATGCAATCTCAAAAATGATAGAATGATCTCAATACCAATCCAAGGCAGACCTTTTAACATCACAGTAATCCAAGTTTATGCACCAACTACTGGTGCTGAAGAAACTGAAATTGACCAATTCTATGAAGACTTACAACACCTTATAGAAGTGACACCAAAGAAGGATGTTCTTCTCATTATAGGCGATTGGAATGCTAAAGTAGGGAGTCAAGAGATAAAAGGAACAACTGGCAAGTTTGGCCTTGGAGATCAAAACGAAGCAGGGCAAAGGCTAATAGAGTTCTGTCAAGAGAACAAGCTGGTCATCACAAACACTCTTTTCCAACAACACAAGAGACGACTCTACACATGGACATCACCAGATGGGCAGCATCGAAATCAGATTGATTATATTCTCTGCAGCCAAAGATGGAGAAGCTCTATACAGTCAGCAAAAACAAGACCTGGAGCTGACTGCGGCTCAGATCATCAGCTTCTTATAGCAAAATTCAAGCTTAAACTGAAGAAAGTAGGAAAAACCACTGGGCCGGTAAGATACAATCTAAGTCAAATCCCTTATGAATACACAGTGGAAGTGAGGAACAGGTTTAAGGATTTAGATTTGGTGGACAGAGTGCCTGAAGAACTATGGATGGAGGATCGCAACATTATACAGGAGGCAGCAACGAAAACCATCCCAATGAAAAGGAAATGCAAGAAAGCAAAGTGGCTGTCCAACAAGGCCTTACAAATAGCGGAGGAGAGAAGGCAAGCAAAATGCGAGGGAGATAGAGAAAGACACAGGAAATTGAATGCAGATTTCCAACGAATAGCAAGGAGAGACAAGAAGACCTTCTTAAACGAGCAATGCAAAGAAATAGAGGAAAGCAATAGAATGGGAAGAAGATCTGTTCAAGAAAATTGGAGATATGAAAGGAACATTTCGTACAAAGATTTCCATAATAAAGGACAAAAGTGGTAAGGACCTAACAGAAGCAGAAGACATCAAGAAGAGGTGGCAAGAATACACAGAGGAATTATACCAGAAAGATATGGATGTCTCGTACACCCTAGGTAGTGTGGTTGCTGACCTTGAGCCACACATCCTGGAGAGTGAAGTCAAATGGGCCTTAGAAAGCATTGCTAATAACAAGGCCAGTGGAAGTGATGGTATTCCAGCTGAACTATTTAAAATTTTAAAAGATGGTGCTGTTAAGGTGCTACACTCAATATGCCAGCAAGTTTGGAAAACTCAGCAGTGGCCAGAAGATTGGAGAAGATCAGTCTACATCCCAATCCCAAAGAAGGGCAGTGCCAAAGAATGCTCCAACTACCGCACAATTCCACTCATTTCACACGCTAGCAAGGTTATGCTTAAAATTTTACAAGGAAGGCTCAAGCAGTATGTGGACCGAGAACTCCCAGAAGTGCAAGCTGGATTTAGAAGAGGCAGAGGAACCAGAGACCAAATTGCAAACATGCGCTGGATTATGGAGAAAGCTAGAGAGTTCCAGAAAGACATCTACTTCTGCTTCATTGGAAATGCAAAAGCCTTTGACTGTGTCGACCACGGCAAACTATGGCAAGTTCTTAAAGAAATGGGAGTGCCAGATCACCTCATCTGTCTCCTGAGAAATATCTATGTGGGACAAGAAGCTACAGTTAGAACTGGATATGGAACAACTGATTGGTTCAAAATTGGGAAAGGAGTACGACAAAGCTGTATTTTGTCTCCCTGCTTATTTAACTTATATGGAGAATTCATCATGCGAAAGGCTGGGCTGGACGAATCCCCAGCCGGAATTAAGATTGCCGGAAGAAATATCAACAACCTCAGATATGCAGATGACACAACCTTGATGGCAGAAAGTGAGGAGGAATTAAAGAACCTTTTAATGAGGGTGAAAGAGGAGAGCGCAAAATATGGTCTGAAGCTCAACATCAAAAAAACAAAGATTATGGCCACTGGTCCCATCACTTCCTGGCAAATAGAAGGGGAAGAAATGGAGGTAGTGAGAGATTTTACTTTCTTGGGCTCAATGATCACTGCAGATGGTGACAGCAGCCACGAAATTAAAAGACGCCTGCTTCTTGGGAGAAGGGCAATGACAGGCCTAGACAGCATTTTGAGAAGTAGAGACATCACCTTGCCAACAAAGGTTCGTATAGTTAAAGCTATGGTTTTTCCAGTAGTGATGTATGGAAGTGAGAGCTGGACCATAAAGAAGGCTGATCGCCGAAGAATTGATGCTTTTGAATTATGGTGCTGGAGGAGACTCTTGAGAGTCCCATGGACTGCAAGAAGATCAAACCTCTCCATACTGAAGGAAATCAACCCTGAGTGCTTACTGGAAGGACAGATTGTGAAGCTGAGGCTCCAGTACTTTGGCCACCTCATGAGAAGAGAAGACTCCCTGGAGAAGACCCTGATGTTGGGAAAGATGGAGGGCACAAGGAGAACGGGGCGACAGAGGACGAGATGGTTGGATAGTGTTTTCGAGGTTACCAGCATGAGTCTGAGGCAGTGGAGGACAGAGGCAGTGGAGGACAGAGGTGCCTGGCGTTCTCTGGTCCATGGGGTCACGAAGAGTCGGACACGACTAAACAACTAAACAACAACAACCTGAAGATTTTCTTTAATTCATTGTATATTAATTCCCAGAATCTTTTCATTTTCTCGCGTGTCCACCACATATGATATAGGTCTCCATCTTTACTTTTACATTTCCAACAAGCCTTATTTCCCATTTTATACATTTTTACTAATTTAACTGGGGTAATATACCACCTATACATCATTTTTTCTAGGTTCTCCCTTAAAGTGGAACATGCCGTAAATTTCATTCCCTTATTCCATAAATTTGTCCATTTATCAAAATCTATATTATAACCCTGGTCAATTGCCCACTTTACCATCACCTCCTTTATTTCCTCGTCTTTGGTATCCCATTCCAGTAAAACATTATACATCTTCAATAGAAGTTTTGTTTTCCCTTCCAAAATTTCTGTTTGATATTTAGATTTTTTCTCACTAAATCCTGATTTTTTATCTTCATTCCATAAAAAGGACAGCAGTTTATCCTCTTCCATAACAGTCCCAGCCAACAGAAGGTGTAGCTACTTCTACGATGGGGCAAGGTGAGGCAGCCACCTCAGGTGTCGGGATCCACAGTGGCCGCAAATTTGGCCTCTAAGGAGTGCATTGCCTACTGCTGCCACCGCTGCACTGCCCCGCCCGCCCCCCGCCCCCAAAGTAGTTCTTCACACACACCCTTGTTCCTGATGTAGGTCTTCACTCGCCCCTTAATCCCTGATGGGTGGGGCGACACCATTTTGTGGTTCACCTCAGGTGCCAAAATGTCAGGGCTGGCCCTGGTGTGGCCTTTGGCATTGATGTACAATCTCAGCTGCAATAGACCCTGGGGAAAAGGGAGATGACTCTGGCAGCAATCTGGGGACCCTCTTTAGAACAGTCAGGCAAGTGCTCTTGAAAGGGCTCAGCACTTGTGGAAAATTCACTGGAAGCGCAACATCTAGGGTTCACAAAAGCTGGGCTAGAAGCACTAATCAATTAACTGGTGTGACTTATTAATTAATCACACGGTTAATATGTGGGTGCCTGGTCAGATTTCCATAGGAGAGGGTGCTTAGGGTTGATTGGCAGTGATGCAAATGCAGGTGGTTCATAGTAGTACATATTATAATCTGTAAGCAGGGTGTAAATATATAATAATAATAATAATAATAATAATAATAATAATAATAATAATAATAATAATAAAAACCTTCCTTGGAATCACAATTAGTCACATTCTTTATTCTTCTCCTTGACCTTAAGCTTTGATAGAAAAGCTATATTTCAAGAGAGCTTGAATACTGAATAGTTTGTGCCATTTTCCTTATATGAATTATATGTTTAGATTGCAGAGTTAAGCTTTTCTGGTTAGAATTTAATATCTTCTGCTATTAACGTAAGCAGCTTTCTCCAGACTGAAGTAAGCAGTTTGTCCTTTGACTTGTCCTGTAATAAGATGTACTTGGGAGCCCTTAGGGGTCTGGCTGCTTCTATAGTTCAAAGCATTTGTTTCTTTATCATTTGTGACAGGGTGTCTTTGGTCATCCCACCATGCCAAAAGTCTCGGTATGCTACCTATTTTGACGTGGCTGTATTACGCTGCCTACTTCAGCCACACTGGTCCGAGGAAGGCACTCAGTGGTCCCTGATGTATTACCTCCAGAGGCTGCGGCATATGCTGGAGGAAAGGCCTGAGAAATCTCCTGAGCCAGAGGTCCCACCGTTGCCCAGGCCTCGCAGCAGTTCCATGGTTGCAGCAGCTCCATCACTGGTGAACACTCACAAAACACAGGTAAGGACAACGGGACAGCCCACAAAGGTTTGGGGGTGGTGTGGCTAACATGTTTATAGTTTTAGGTCTTATGGCCTGTCAGAAACCTGGCCGGAATTTCAGACCAACCAGGGAAGAAGTACACATATAATTTAGCTGTCTTTCTAGGTTGCTGCTCTTTTGTTCATTTGGAAATAAACAAAATATTCCTTTGATTTTTAGGATTTATTTATTTAAAATATTTTTACACTGTTCTATTGACAATTTCAGTGCAGTGCACAATAAAATACAACAGTAACAACAGTAAAAAAAAAAATCATTAAAAACCACTCAATTTTTGAAACATACACAGCATTCAAATTACTGAGTGAACAAAAATATTTTTGCCTGGTTCCCAAAACATTGCAATGGGGGATACCGGGCAAGCCTTTTTAAGGAGAGCATTCCATAATTGGGGTACCACCCCCAAAAAGGCCCTTTCCCTTGTTTTCATATAGTGTACCTCTGATAAAGGTATAATGAAGGATGGTTTCAGCAGAAGATGTTAATGCACTGGCAGCTGATACGGAAAGAGGCACCCAGTTAGTATTATAAGCAGCAGATATAAAATATCTTGACTCACCACTATTACTGTGTTCAAAGAGGAACGTATAGAACCAAACATGAGATTAGAATTGCAATGAAGTATGTTTGAATAGTTGCAGACCTGTCAGGGTACATTAATTAGTAACAATTACACAGTGAAGAGACTTAAAGAAGTAGTGAAAAGTATGTGTAACTGTAATATTTACTACACATGCAGTATTTCTAGAATGTACAAAAATATGTTGCATGCATTATCTGTGTGATCTGGCCAATAAATGTTATTTCCCCAATATGGAACTGAGAGACAGTGTCTTATAGACACCGAACTATGCAAACTCCACACTAGTGCCATGACAGTGAATAAGGGCTGTGGGTAGCTGATATTTACAGCAAATTGGAGCATGCAAAGGTTCCTTGGGGTGGGATTGACTGAAGGGGGCAACGGAATAAAAACGGATCCCTTTCCTTTACTCTTTCAAAGCTGCCTTAGCAGATCAGCCTCCCATTGCTCCCAAAACAAGAGGCAGAAAAAGGGATTGGGCATTTACTCTTGGTCAATGCTATCCCACCCACAGCAATTATTTCAGGACAGACCCTACACAGCTTCCCTCTACCTCTGAATTTCTTATTTTGGGGGAGGAAGTAAACTAGGCAAAGAGATTAAGCGTTTGCAGCTGAGTGCTGCCATCTGCTACCCGGGACATTCCCTGCCAGCATGAGGGAAGTGTACCTGGCTTAACCTAGTGGAAAGCCGTCTTTCCCATAGGGCTTAGTGGTGCGTTGTGCCAGGGTGCCGGCCTCTCAGGGGCACCCCAGCGAGTGGGGGAGCTGCACCCGCCAGTTGCGCTCCACCAAGCATATGGCTGGAGGGTGTGCAGCTTGCCTCCCAAGCCTCTGCGGAAGGAGAGTGATCTTGCAGCGGTATGGGGGAGAGTTCTCCCCCCCAATGGCTGGCAGTGCGCAGCTTTGCCCCTCCCCCACTATCCGTGGTAATTTGGGGGCGCTGAGCACCCCGGCGTCACATCTGCTAAAGACGGCCCTGATCTAGGCTATAGCAGGTTTGGATGAAAGATGGGGGATCTGCCTATTTTCCCTGCTTTTTTCTGCAGGTTTTTGCAGACATTTCCCCTCCCCCTAGTGGCTCTTTTGGTAGCCACAAGTAGACATTGAAGCTTTTCTATGGCTGAAGAAAAAAGAATAATATAGCATAAATCTGTCAGTTGGCTGTTGGGAAATATTCTCCAGCTTTTCAAATATAATATCAGTTGGCATTTGAGAAGAAGAAATTGAATGGAGTCTGTTTCCCTTTTTTAGTCATTGTTGCGAGTTAAACTGGACCGCAACTTTGTTGGCTTTTGGGAATCTGATTGATGGTCAGCAGATCTGCTGCCTGCTGTAGAAATGTGTGCTAACTTACACTATGCTTACACACCAGAAGCCTCCAGTGTTCTCACCCAAAGGAATGAAAACACCAATTGTGCTAACCTTGGAACTGAGGAATGGGGAGTATGTTACAACATAATAAGAGATTATTATGTTTATATTATGTTATTTGGCTGTTTATCCAGTCTTCCTATACATGGTAGTATGTTTCTTGTCTCTCTGCGGACATATAGGATCTCACAATGAAATGCAATGAGGAGGAAAAATCGTTAAGCACTGAAGCTTTTGCTAAAGTGTCGCTAACCAACCTGCGCAGGCCAGCTGTTCCAGACCTCTCCTCTGATTTGGGAATGAATATTTTTAAGAAGGTAAATGAATCACACCTTAAATTAAAATATTGGATCTCTTCCCTTAATGTACTTAATGCTGTTATTTGCTAAAGGTGTGGACTGCATAAACTACATGAAGGCCGACCCTCACTGAACTAAAGCGATCTAACTAGGAAAATTCAGGCAGAGAGCCAGTTTGGTGTAGTGGTTAAGAGCAGTGGACTCGTAATCTGGTGAACCGGGTTCGCTTCCCCGCTCCTCCACCTGCAGCTGCTGGGTGACCTTGGGCTCGTCACACTTCTCTGAAGTCTCTCAGCCCCGCTCACCTCACAGAGTGTTTGTTGTGGGGGAGGAAGGGAAAGGAGAATGTTAGCTGCTTTGAGACTCCTTCAGGTAGCGGGATATCAAATCCCCCAAAAAGAAAAAAAGAGTGATCAATCTAAATGATACCTTTGTGCAGTAGGCTAATAACTACACACTCCTTCACACCCCTCTTTATCTGCCAGGCAAGCAAGAGGTTCAAGGACACATCCCAAACACACAAAGAAACTTAAGCAGGTGTGCAGATTGGGAGTCTAGAAAGACAAAGTGGCCTCAGAGGGAGACACATTCTTCACCTGGGATAGCTCAGTTGGTAGGGTTATGAGGCTCCTAATCTCAGGATTGTGGGTTCAAACCTCATGTTGGCCAAAAGATTCCTGCGTTGCCGGGGGTTGGACTAGATGACCCTTGTGGTCCCATCGACTCTACCATTCTTTGATTCTATGATTCAGGTACTGGAACCTGAGGTTCCCCACCTGTGTCTTATGAGTTCTGCTGCTAAGATTTCTTCCCGTCTTCTTCCTGCAGTTCAAGAGCCGCAAAGAAGATCGCGAGCGCAAGGGCTCCATTCCTTACCACCACACAGGGAAAAAGCGGCAGCGAAGGATGGGGGTGCCCTTCTTACTCCACGAAGACCATTTGGACGTGTCACCTACTCGGAGCACCTTCTCTTTTGGCAGCTTCTCGGGGATTGGAGAAGACAGGCGTGGCATTGAGAGAGGAGGGTGGCAAACGACCATCCTAGGTGAATGAGAACATGGCCTTCAGAGTAGAGAGCTCTCCAGACCCTGAATGCACTAGAATGTCCCATTGCTTTTACGGACCACAGGATACTGTTTGATTATGACTTAGCAATCTAATCTAATTTAATATTTTAGAAATTGCAGTGAAATTTGTGCCAGCTTTATAGCTGAACCACACATTTCTCTTGTTTGCCATTTCTCTTGAGAGCCAGTGTGGTGTAGTGGTTAAGAGCGGTAGTCTTGTAATCTGGGGAACCGGGTTCGGGTCTCCGCTTCTCCACATGCAGCTGCTGGGTGACCTTGGGCCAGTCACACTTCTTTGAAGTCTCTCAGCCCCACTCACCTCACAGAGTGTTTGTTGTGGGGGAGGAAGGGAAAGGAGAATGTTAGCCGCTTTGAGACTCCTGAAGGGGAGTGAAAGGCGGGATATCAAATCCAAACTCTTCTTCTCTCCTTCTTCTCTTCTTTGTCTGGGCTTAATAACTATGTTAATATGAATAACTATGTTTAAATATTTAATAATTTCAACAAACATTTCCAGACATGCTCATTGATCCTGTCTTCACAGTCCAAATCCTGCAGCTTTTATATCACCCATTCACTGTGTTCAGTCCCCAGAAAACGTTTGCTTGGTGCATTTCTATCCCATCTATTTTCAGCCAACAGACCCAAATGTGGCTTGATCGCTGCAACTTGCAAACATGATCATTTTGCAAAGCATCCTCATTAATAACATTGCACTATAAGCATAACTGTGTGCTTCTTTCCCATGCTCTAGGGAGGTTTACCAGGCGAGGTAGTTCCGATACAGCTACAGAGATGGAGAGCTTGAGTGCTAGGCATTCCCATTCCCATCATACCCTGGTTACTGACCTGCCAGACCACTCCAACAGCCATGGTGAGATTCTATTCCAAGAGAGATTCTATTCCAATAATATAATTAAATATTATACCTGTTGTCAGCGTGCATCTGTCTCAAAAGACAATGGAGTGCGCCTCATGGGTGAAGTCAAACACCTGTGTTAGCAGCACCGAAGTGACCTCCCCAGGGTGCAAGTTGATCCAGAAGCTGCAGTTAGTGCAGAATTCTGCAGCATGATTGCTGACAGAAGTGACACCTTATCAGCACATAACACCTGTGGCCAGAGATCTGCATTGGCTGCCAATTTGTTGGTGGGCGAAGTTCAAGGTATTACTATTACTAAATATTACTATTAAAGCCCTTAAGAACTTTGGATCAGTTTACCTACAAGATCACCCTACCCTGCATGCACTCACTAGACCACTTTGATTGGAGGAACTGGCACTACTGCAAGTGCCACATGATACCTGTTCCACATTTGGAACTCAATTGTTCAGTGTGGCAGTGCCTGCATTTTGGAACTCCCTGCCTATTGAGAGCAAACAAGAGCCTTCACCGTACCCTTTTCGGAGCCTGCTAAAAACATTCCTGTTTTGACAGGCCTACCCAGATGCTTAGAAAGCTGAGGTAATTCTGTTTTGGCATTTTAACTTTTGTATGTTTTAAAGTAGGGTTGTAAAAAGATATTGATTTTCTTGTTTTATCTTTTGTAAGGTTTGAGGGTTTTAGGGTTTTTTCCAACCAGGTGATGAATAAATTTTATGGGGGGGAAACAAAAGACATAATATAAATACATTATCCCCCTTGTGAAGCTAACATTATCTGTTGTACTTCTGCCTAGTACGTTCCCAAATTTCCACCATCACAGTGGCAACATTCAACACCACTCTGGCCTCTTTCAATGTGGGGTATGCAGACTTCTTCAGTGAGCACATGCGCAAGCTCTGTAACCAGGTGCCCATCCCAGAGATGCCCCATGAGCCCCTGGCTTGTGCCAATCTCCCTCGGAGTTTGACAGATTCCTGCATCAACTATAGCTGCCTGGAGGATACAGACCACATCGACGGGACCAGCAACTTTGTCCACAAGAATGGCATGCTAGATCTTTCGGTAAATATTTATGGCAATACTCATTCTGACATTAGCGACTGCATTTTTTATTTTCTTCCCACCCACCCCATACATTTTTATTATTTTCTTTACATATTCTTTCTTATCGTACTTTAAACAACATATACACCTTTTTGCTCTGCCGAGCTTGTGATTTCCCTCCCTCCCTTCAGATGGTATCCTTTATCCACTCTCGTATTTTATCTTTTCATATCTTATCTACATTGTAGGAGTTACTTCAGTCCTGCTAGTGTTTTTAAGTTTTTACAACTGTCCTTTAAATATTCAATAAATTTATTCCAATTGTCCTGGAATCTCCGATCGTCCTGTTCCCAAATCCTTCCGGTCAGTTTGGCTAGCTCCGCATAGTCCGTCATCTTCGACTGCCACTGCGCAATGGTAGGAACTTCTTGCGATTTCCAGTTTTGGGCCAACAAAGTCCTTGAAGCAGCTGTGGCATACATGAATAATTGTTGATCTTTGATCTTAATATCCTTTCCCATCAGGCCAAGTAAAAAACCTTCTGGCTTTTTGGGGAAGGTATACTTTAATATTTTCTTAAGTTTATTCTAAATCAACTCCCAAAATTTCTTCACTTTATATGATTGTACAGTGGTACCTCAGGTTACATACGCTTCAGGTTACAGACTCCGCTAACCTAGAAATAGTGCTTCAGGTTAAGAACTTTGCTTCAGGATGAGAACAGAAATCGTGCTCTGGCGGCGTGGCAGCAGCGGGAGGCCCCCATTAGCTGAAGTGGTGCTTCAAGTTAAGAACAGTTTTGGGTTAAAAACGGACCTCCGGAACGAATTAAGTACTTAACCCGAAGTACCACTGTATACACATTTTTGCAAGGCAATTTTCCTTTCCTTTCAGAACCGTACATGCCATAAATTTAATACCTTCATTCCATAATTTTATGCATGCATACAATTCAATCTTATGCCCAAAATCTATAGCCCATTTTATCATAGCTTCTTTCACTTCCTCATCTTTCGTAAACCATTCTAGCAACAAATCATACATTCTGGATAGTGTTCTACCTCTGCTTTCTATTAATTTGGAATCTTGATTTTTTACCCTCAAATCTGACTTTCCTTTTATCCTCACTCATTATGTCATTTGCAACCAGCCTGTTAACATACCTTTGATTTCGTCATATGGTTTAAGCTTTAATCCTTGTTCCGTTTGTCTGATAATTTCCTCATACGTTGCTCCCCTCCCCTCCATATTCACCTTTTTAACCGTCAATACCTCTATCGGTGTGCCCCACCATGGCGTTTTCCTTTCCAGTAGGTTTTTATTCCTTTCCCACACTTCATAAATTGACCTTCTAATCACATGATTTAAAAACCCTTTATGTACTTTTACTTTGTCATACCTGTCAGGCCTTTGTCATACCTGTCAGGCCTCCGAATCTGAGCTAGAACTTAACCCTTGCCTTTCCTGTGAACAGCCGGTCCCTCCCTGTTGTTCCTCTTGCTCCCTTCTATTAGATTCACTGCTCCCCTCCCCCCCTTGGGGAATGCTTTCTCCCTCTGATAAACTGAAAACTTCTAACTCTTCCCTGACATCACCCCTTCCCCTAAGCCCCCCTTCCTCCTCCTCGCTCTCCTCTGTTTCTGAAGGACCGAACCCTATGAACACTTCTTTCTCGCTATCTGTCTCTTCAAAAATTTCTTGAAGATGCCAGTTATGGGGTTTTGGCTTGTGGTGATATTTTCTATGAAATTCTCTCTGCAATTCTGGAACGTTAATTTTTTCTGCTGGTTCCCATGAGTTCTCAGACTCATCTAACCCTTTCCATGCAACCAAATACTGTAATTTCCTCCTACTTATTCTGGAGTCTGATATCTCTTCCACTTCGGTCTCCTCTTCCCCCATCATGGTGGGGAAAGGAGGTGGTTCCCTTGAAATTTGATACTTATGCGCTGGTACAAACACTGACAATAAAGATCTATGAAATACAGGGTGTTTTCTCATATTTTCAGGCAATTGAAGCTTGAAAGTGACTGGGTTAATTTGAGCCTTTACTTGGAAAGGTCCCAATCTCTTTGGTTCTAGCTTTTTACACCTCCCTCGTATTGGTAGTCCCTTGGTAGACAGCCATACCCAGCTCCCTACTTGGATTTCTTCCCCAACTTGCCTGTGCCTGTCTGCAGCTCTCTTGTAAGCCTCTTTAGCTTCTTCCAAATCCTCTTTCAATATCTCATGAATGCACCTCAACTCCTCTATCATTTGTTCTGCTGCTGGTACTGCTAACTGCTCCTCTTGACCTGGGAATGCCCTTGGGTGCAAGCCATAGTTTGCCACAAATGGGGCTCTGCCCGTAGACACATGCATTGCATTATTATACGCAAACTCTGCTAGACTCAACTTCTCTAACCACCCGCTCTGCTGATAACCAGCATAACACCTCAGATATTGTTGTAGTGTTGCATTCGTTCTTTCAGCTTCCCCATTGGTTTGCGGGTGTCTCGCTGACGTGAGGCTTAGCTCCACATCTAGTAACTGCATTAACCTCCTCCAAAATTGTGGTGTAAATTGGGCCCCTCTATCTGAAATAATTTGTGATGGCATACCATGCAACCTAAAAATATTATCTAAAAACATTTTTGCAGTTTCCTGTGCGGTTGGAATTTTGGCACATGGTATGAAATGTGCCATCTTGGTTAGCATGTCAACCACCACAAAGATCACTATTTGCCTATGCGATGACGGTAAATCAGTTATAAAATCCATAGACACCACATCCCAAGGCCTTCCCGGCGTGGGCATAGGTTGCAACAACCCTGCGGGAGCTGCTCTGGGTGTCTTGGCTCGTTGACATACTTCACAACCTTTTACATATTGCGTTACCTCCTCCCTCAACTTTGGCCACCAGAATTGCCATGTGATCTGATACAGGGTCTTTTCTGTACCAAAATGTCCTGCAGTCGGGTTATCATGGTGTTGCCTCAACACTTTACCTCTTAATTCACCTGCAGGTACATACAGCACCCCTCTCCTGTACAACAATCCACCTTTTTCCTTGAAACCTTCCTCTTCCCCTCTACCTTTTCTCAGTTCCTCCATTTTCTTTTGTGCAAACTCATATGTTACTGTCAATCGCTGCAATTCCCTGCCGTCCACTACTACGGCTGCACACCCCACAGCATTTCTCGCAACTTGGGAGGTGCTTCCCCTTCCATATACTCAGGTTTGCGCGATAGCGCGTCTGCACGAAAGTTTTGATGCCCAGGTATGTACTCAATCCTAAAATTAAACCCAGCAAAAAACTCCACCCACCTAATTTGCCTTTGATTTAGCTGTCTAGCAGTTCTCCAATACTCTAAATTCTTATGATCTGTTTGTACCACCACCTGATGTGACGCCCCTTCCAAAAAATGTCTCCACACTTTAAAGGCAGCATGCACAGCTAAAAATTCCTTATCAATTATGGTGTAGTTTTGTTCTGATTGATTTAATTTTCTAGAGTAGAATGCACAGGGTCTCCAGTCCCCTTCCTTGTCCTGTTGCAGCAGAATGGCCCCAATAACCCTATCAGAAGCGTCAGTTTCTACCTTTATACGTTTACTTGGATCTAGGTGCATAAGATATTTTTCTGAAGCAAACACCACCTTTAATTTATCAAAGGCCTTCTGTGCTTCCTCAGACCATCTGAATGCCTCTTAGACAATCAGTCAGTGCCTTGCCTCTTAGACAATCAGTCAGTGGCGTTGTGGTTTTGGAGTAATTACCTATGAATTTACGATAGAAATTAGCAAATCCTAAAAACCTCTGTAGATCTTTCTTAGTTTTAGGTGCCTCCCATTCCACCACTGCCTGAACTTTACTGGGGTCCATGTGCACCCCTTCGTGGGAAATGCAATATCCCAGGAACTCCACCTTTTGTGTGTGGAACTTACACTTTTCTAACTTCACATATAACCTGTTGGTTCTCAATCTCTCTAACACTTGCGTGACATGTTTTACATGTTCCTCCATACTTTCACTATATATTAAGAGGTCATCTAAATAAGAGACACAGAACTGATCCAGTATACTTGCTAAGACGTGATTGATGATGGTTTGAAATACCCCTGAGCCATTTTGCAAGCCAAAAGGCATTACCAAAATTCAAATGCACCATACTTAGTACAAAAACTGGTTTTCCACTCATCCCCTTCTCTGACCCTTATCAGATTATATGCTCCTCGTAGATCAAGCTTGGTAAAGACTTTGGCTAACCTTACTCTCTCTAAGAGGTCATATATACGTGGCAGTGGGCACACACGAGGCTTCATTTGGCTGTTAAGGATTCTGAAGTCACATACTAATCCCGGTGCCCCTTCCTCTCCTTTCTTTTTGGCAAAAAAGACGGGAGCACCCCCAGAGGCCGTGGACTCTCTAATAAAACCTCTCTGCAAATTCTTTTGCAGGAACTCCCTCAATGCTGCAGATTCTACTTCCAACATGGCATATATCTTGCTTGGTGGCAACTGTGCCCCAGGGACTAGATCTATCTTGCAATCATAGGACGGAATCTCACTTTCATTCCTCATCAACTTCCCTTCTACCTCTGTTCCCATTACTTCCACTGAGATTTTTCCCTTTTGCCCCAAACAATGTGTCATACAATAGATCAAACCAAAAACCAAAGACCTTTGATGCCAGGCAATCACCGGATTATGACGATTGAGCCAACTCATGCCCAGCACCATCGGGTGCCCAGCTAGTTTGGTCACATGAAATGCCCTGGTCTCTGAGTGATTACCCATATCCATTCTCATTGGTGGAGTCTCTTAAGTCACTTCTCCTGAAAGTAGCAGTCTGCCGTCGATTGTTTTCACTCACAGTGGGAAATTCAAAGGTAACAAAGCGATTTTGTGTTCCTGTACCAATTTCTGGTCTATGAAATCTGCTGATGCTCCTGGGTCTAACAGCACCTCTACCTGGACCCTGTGTCCATTGGGTAGTTGTAGTTGCACCTTCACCGTTAGTCCTGGAATAGGTGGTTCAGCGTGAGAGCCTTCTATTGCTCCTCCACCCGGCTGCAAGCTCCCATTTCCAGCCGGGGACATTTGTTTTCCTTTGGGCAATTGTCTTCTCCCATGTCTGCTCCAGATAGAGACTCCCATCCTTTACGATTGCGACATTGTCGTGCTAGATGCCCTGGTTTTCCACAGACAAAGCAACGCCTCGTGTCTCTTCCTCTCCCTGCATTTCCTCTTACCATGGAAGAGGTAGTAACTAGGAGGGGTCTGGCTGCTCCTAATTCCATGGGCTCTGGCCGCTCTCGTCCTGGCACGTTGCCCATTCTGCTTTCTGTACTTTAGTTATTGTTTTCCGCCATCGCGGTCTCCATTGTTCCTTCTTTTCACTAGCCCTCCGTTCTATGCGTAGGCTCAATTGCAGGCACATTCGGACCAGAGAGTCCAAGGAACTAGGTTCTGGCCTTTGGGCCAATTGGTCTAAAATCTCATTATTCAGTCTTTCCCTAAAAAGGGCTGCAACTGTTGGGGAATTCAGATCTCATTTTAATTTCTGCACCAGCAAACTAAAGTTGGACGAATAAACTCCCACAGTGTCTTTTCCTTGTCTCATTCTCAGCAGCTGCCTAGCTGTGGTTACTTCATGCGCAGGGTCTAAGAACATTGTGTCTAGATACTGCAGAAAAAATTTCCTAGGGCGGCATCCCTCCAAGATATTAGGGGTATAACACAGTCCTTAGCCCTCCCTTCCAAGAAATTAATCACATAAGCAACCTTCTCTTGCTCAGATTGAAATTCTTTATCCTTTATCTCAATTATGTAAGAAATTTCTGTCTTGAAAGCCATGTATTCAGAGCTTTCTCCCTTGAAGCTACGTGGACGTAAAGTAAATGTTTTACTCACTCTATCTCCACACGTCGCTTGCAGCATGGCTCTATGTTCTCCCAGTGCTGCTGATAGTATGTCGACTTGACTTTTCAACTGTAAGTTCTGTTGCCATAAGTCCTGTAATGTTAGCTGGAGCGCTGGGGTTTCTCCTTGCCCAACTGGCGCCTCATCTCCCTCCATTTTGGCTTCTCCTTCTTACTTATAGTGAAGAGGCACAGAGCAGAAGGTATTCTGTCAGGCCTGGTCGTTGTCTTCTTCAGATCACCACACAAACGCTTCTTGTTCTTTTATAACTTTTTATTGCGTATTAACAAAACAATCTTATAAACGGTTCTTAAATATTATTCCTCAGAGTCACTTATTTCAGATACCTTCTGAGCTCTGCTTCTCCGTGAACAGCCACTCTCAAAATGGCGAAGGTGCCTTTCCCTTTGCTTTTCTGCTCTTTTTCCTACCCTCCTGGCTAGAGCTGGCCTGTATCTCCCCTCCTCCCAATCTGAGCTAGAACTGAACCCTTGCCTTTCCTGGGAACAGCCAGTCCCTCCCTGTTGTTCCTGTTGCTCTCTTCTATTAGATTCACTGCTCCCCTCCCCCCCTTGGGGAATGCTTTCTCCCTCGGATAAACTGGAAACTTCTAACTCTTCCCTGACAATACCATAGGTACGAGTGCCACCCATACCTATTATTGTGACCCTCTAAGTCCAAGAGATCTGTGTTTTCCAGTGTTATCCATTCCTTCAACCATACTAGACAGGATGCCTCATAATATAGATTCATGTATGGCAAGGCAATCCGCCTCTTTCTTTTTTGTCTATTAATATTTTCATTTTAATCCTTTGCTTTTTCCCTTGCCAGATGAATCTTGATAATGATTTTTGCCAATCTTTGAGTTGCCCCGTCCCTCTGATTACTGGAATTGTTTGGAATAGGAATAACATTCTAGGTAAAACGTTCATCTTTATCACTGATAATTCTACCCAGGAATGACAATTTCAATGCTCCAAATATCTAAATCCCTCTTAATTACTCCTTCCATGTGTTTTCATGATTGTCTTTGAACAGATTAATATTTTTCATTGTCAACCAAATTCCAAGATATTTCACTTTCTTAACCACCATAATTCCTGACCTGCATTGTAATTCCTCTATTTCTTCTTTATTCATATTCTTTGCTAACATTTTGGTTTTATTTTTGTTAAGTTTAAATCCTGATACCTTTCCAAAGTTCTCCATTCTCTCTAAAGCTTCTCTTACACTGTTCTTTGAATCTTCAACAGTTAAGACTAAATCGTCGGCGAAGGCTTTCACCTTGTGCTCTTTTGTTCCCACCTTTACACCTCTGATTTCTGACACTTCTCTCAAATTCTTATTCAACACTTCCAAAACAGTAATAAACAGTAAGGGTGACAAAGGGCACTCCTGCCTAGTACCTTTGGAGATCTCAAAATTGTCTGATAAATTATTGTTAATAATAAGTTTGGCTTTTTGCTCTGAATATATAGCATCAATGCCTTCCAAAAACATTTCTCCTAATCCCATTTTTAAATTTTCTTTCATAAAGTGCCATTGTAACATTATCGAACGCTTTTTCGGTGTCAATAAACATTAACGTCGCCTGTTTTTCATTTCTCATCTCCAATATTCAATTATGTCTACTATATTTCTCACATTATCCTTCAACTGTCTTGATCAAGCCGGCTTGATCTTTGTGGATTACTTCATTTAACACCATTTTTAGTCTATCAGCCAGTATATCCGCAAATAACTTATAGTTGTTGTTCAATAATGAAATAGGCCTATAGCTTTTCACGTTCAAACCATCTGTGTCTTTCTTTGGGATCAAGGTAATGTAGGCTTCTTTCCAAGTATTTGGGATCTTTCCTTCTTTCAGAATATTATTCATAACTTCACATAGCACGGGTGTTAATTGACCTGCTAATGTCTTATAATATTTTGCCGAGACGCCATCTGGGCCTGGGGCTTTTCCAATATTCATTCTTTTTATTGCCTTCTCAATTTCTTGTTTTGTTATTGTCTGACTTAGCTGTTCTTTTTCTCCTATGGGAATCTGCTATAATTTATGCTTTTGTATATAGTTTTCTATTTTCTTAACATCTTCCTTCTCTTTTTTATACAAGTCCATGTAAATTTTCTGAAAATTTTTCCTAATTTCCTTAAGCTCTTCCACTGTCCCATCTTTTATCTTACAAATTGTATTTTGTTTTAGTTTAACCTTTAATTGCTATGCCAAGAGTTTCCCAATTTTTTTGGCCGATTCAAAATTCATTTGTCTCATTGTCATTATTCTCCATTCTACTTCCTGGTTTACCACCATGAAGAACTGGGTCTGCAACAATTTAATACTTTGTTTTATTGACTCATCCTTTAGTTTTATTGTTAGCAGTCTCTCATTCTCCATGAGGTGAGCCAGGATTTCTTCTTTCTTCTCTTCCTTTCCTCTTTTCTGAAAACTGTTCTTTTGAATCAAGAAAGCATCAGTGCTTTGCTTGCATCCCACACTGTTTCAATAGCAGTTCCTTTATTTAAATTCCATTTAAAATATTCTGCAATTGCCTCGTTTGCTTTTTCTACTATCTTTTGATCGTTGAATAAACTTTCATTCATTCTCCATCTAAAAGATGTGGGGTCTTTCCCTTTTAGTTCCATATATAGTGAATTATGCTCCTTGGGGAGATCTCAGTTTTTGAAACTCTTGGAACCAACTCCTTAGAAATCCAAAGTTATTCCATTCTGCCAGAACTTTAATTTGGTTCTGAAAAGAACGTGAACTTTGTTTTGGGGTTTTTGAGTCTCCAAATGTCAATTAATCCCATAGTATTTACCATGTCAAATAATATTTTCGGTAGTTTGCCTTCATTTACATTTCATCTTTTCCCTGATCTGTCTAAATCTGGCATAACCACTCCATTAAAGTCTCCCATTAACATCACTCTCTGATCCATACTATCTCTAATAGTATTTCATTAAGTTTTAGGTAAAAGTCAGTTTTCTTGTCAATAGGTGCGTAAAGTCCCGCAATGATCAACTTTTCACCTTGGAACATGATTTGTACAATCAACACTCTCCCTACCTCATCTTTGTAAATTAATTTTGGATTGTATTTCTCTTTTATGTACAATACCACCCTTCGTTTTTTATTTATGTCTGAGGTTATAAAGTCTCTCCCCAACCTTTTGTTACTTAAAATCTTTTTATGTTTCCTTGCAACATGTGTTTCTTGCAAACAAATTTTGTTCTAAATTCTGTTTAATCAAAACATGTTCAGTTTTATTCCTTTTATTTTTATTGTTAAGTCCATTCATGTTCCATGATATTATTTTCAGAGCCATTATCCAATTTATTTAAGTCTCTTGTCAAATTTAAGTTAAGTTTGGGGAGCTTTGTTATTATCCTCTTTTTCTTATTCTTCTTCTTCCTCCTCCTCCTCCTCTTTTTCTTCTTCCTTCTCTTCTTCCTTTTTTTCTTCCTCCCTCTGGTCCCGTCCTGGTCTTGCTTTCTCTATTTTTCCCAACTGTTTGTCATATCTCCAGGAGAATTTCTCTAGTTCTTGAAGGCTACTTAATTTGAACCTTTTTTCTTTGTAATAGAAGGAAATTCATTCCAGGAATTCCCACCTATGCTGTATCCCATTTTTCTTCAACAATCCAACCAGTTGTTTATAAATGTCCCTTTTTTATTTTACTTTTAATTAATTTAATTAATTTTATAAGGAATGATTTTAGAGTGTTGTTTCTGTTGTACTTTTGTACTGTTTTATTGTTGTTAGCCGCCCTGAGCCTGGCTTCGGCTGGGGAGGGCGGGATATAAATAAAATTTATTATTATTATTATTATTATTATTATTCGTAAAAATCTGGATGGGATCTCTTTAAATATGATAATTTTCTTCCCTTCAATACATAAATTTCTATTATAATTCAATCTCAGAATTTCATTCCTCATATCCATTGAATTAAACATGACCAAGACATCTCCTGGTAATTTCTTCACTTTTGCTTTTGCTGACTTTACTTTTATTCTAAATGCATTTCCAATTGTAAATCCGATGTCTTCTTCTTTTAAATATATCCAAATTGGTAATTCTCTAATTATTTTGGCCCTTATATTCTGATTTGCTTCCTCAGGGATTCCTCTAAATTTCAAGTTCAATTGTTTTTGTCTCATCTCCAAAAGAGCCATATTATCCAACATCACTTCTTGTGTTACCTCTCCTCTGACCTGTTCTGTCTCCCTCTTTGTCTCCTTCAATTCCTTCTATGTTTGACTCATTGAGTCTTCCTGTGTCTTAGATCTAACTGCAAGATCTTTTACTTTACTTGTCAATTCCCTCACTACTCCCTCTAGTTTATCTAAAGTCTCCTTAACCTCCAATATTTTCTCTCCATATATTGTTCATTTTGTTTGAATTCCTTATTTCCACTATTAAACTGTCATAATCTTTAATTTCCTTACCATCCTTTCCCATTTTCCTGTCTTTCCCCTGGGGTGCCCGTTCCCCTTTTCCCAGCCATAGAATCTTTTTTACTGTTAAAATCAAAAACCAATTTTTAAATTCTACTATGCAATTTTACTATCCTCCTCCAGGGGTTGCAAATCCGTTCTAACTTTTCTCTTAGGTACAGTTCCCCTCAACTCCACTCAGTGGCAGCTAATGCATAAACGCCAAGTCCTTAAACAAAGTTACTTTCAATTTCTTTCTCTGCCACGATGCTGTGTTCAAAGAAAGGAAAGGAAGAAAATAAAAAGATATTTGTAATCCAGTTGAAGTTTATTATTTTTCAGCTACTTGTCAGCTTAATCCAAAACAGTGGATATCCCAGGAGACCAAATATTTGTAATCCAGTTGGGGTTTTTCTTATTTTTCAGCCGCTTGTTGGCTTAATTCAAGTTAGTAGATAGCCCAGAGAACCGACACAAATTCCAACTGCAATTAAATACAGAGTTTCTGGCACTCTCCTCCCATAGAAGAGCAGAGGTTTTTTTTAAAAAAAGTCCCAACGACAAAGCTCCCTTCCCCTAAACTGTGATAAACCAAGTGAAAGCCTTTAGCCAAGTCTTACACTTTTCCAAAGTTCCACAATAGTTCACTAATCAAAGCCTTTGCTGATTTTTGCCCGCTAGAACTGGCAAAACTTTCTCCGTCAGAAAATGGTGGAGTGTGTCGAGTTCGGATTTTAAGCCACTGACAGGTTGAACTCCGACCAGAACCAAAAGGGAGACTCCTCCACTCTACTTCACTTGCCACACAGTTATTTCTTATTAAAAAAATCAGCCTCGGCACTTTAAACAAAGTAACCGAGGTCTTTTAGTAACACTCACTCAGCAGATACTTTCTTTCCTTGCTCCTTCCTGCAGCCTTCCGCCATACACCATCTTCTCCCAGCTGCGGGGACGGACTCCCTTTTTTCGCCCCTCAACGCTCCGAATCTTAATAAGTTAAATTTTAATGCGATGGTCAAATAAACTTTCCCAATTATAGTTCCAGGTTCTTTTTTTTATTCTTGGAAGCTTGCCGCTTTCATTAGAAGCCTGAGACTGCACAGCACAGGGTTAGTGCTGCCTCCCCTTCGTGCCTGCAGCTTGATCCCATCTCTGGATTTATTAGCAAAACCTGGGGAGCAGGAGAGCACGACCGGGCACCGCCGGGTGCCACGTCCCCCAAGATAATCCTCTTGAGGTTCCGAGGTCCGCCTAGCCTTTGCTAAACTTCTAAAACACCCCGTGTTGCTCTAGATTCCCGGGAGGGCTATCTTGCACTTCTTTTCAATGGCCGTGGCTCCGCCGGAAGTCTGCATTTTTAATTTTCTAAATATATGTAAACCACTTGGAGTTCTTGGATAAATATTTTGCGAGGAATAAATATAAGAAATAAGAATAAACATATAAATAGCAATTTGAAGGACTGTTCATTTCTGTGCATTGACTTCCACTGTGGTCTCATTATGAATCAGGTCCCTCACCCCTGCAATTTGCACTTGACAGAAACTCCCTCTAAATTGAACCTGTGAGGTGAAAGACTAATGACTGTCCAGTCATGAAACACTCTCAGTTTCTGATCCCAAAGTACTTATTCAATAACTGCTGTGGCTGGTGCCTCTCACCTCTTATGACAAGTTCATTATGGTTTCACTAAAAGGCAACTCTGTTAGAAACATGACCTAGATCAATTCTGGCTGAAAAGTAAAGACAGAGACTTGCTTTGGTAAGCTTCTATAAATGGCATACACCTCAGTGCACAGCACATCACACCACAACCAAGCTCACTTTGAAGTGGCGTACCAACCATGCTTTGTAAATGACCACATAAAAGTTCCCGCAGTGAATCCCATGGCAAAATCTGTCTTTGCTGCCAGCTCAGCCAGGATTTTGAAAGCTGTCTTTACGAACAAAATTGTTTGCAACGTCTTGCTTTTCATCCTCCAAGGTGGTTCTCAAGGCTGTTTTCCTGGTCCTGAATCACGACATCAGCTCCCGAATCTGTGATGTGGCCCTCAATATTGTGGAATGCCTGCTTCAGCTTGGTGTGGTGCCCTGTGTGGAGAAGATCAGAAGGAAAAGTGACAACAAAGAGAATGAACCCAGTGAGAAGAGACAAAGCGAGACCTCCTTCCAACTCAAGGGGGCTCTGAATAGTTCAACCTCTGGATTTGGGGTTGCCCCAGCCAGCGCAGCTGGAGATGGCGGTGGAGAAGAAGGAGGAGGAGAAAGTGGTGGAGGAGATGGAGGAGGAGGTGACGGAGGAGGAGAAGGTGGAGGAAGACCTTATGAAAAGAATGATAAAAAGGAAGATAAGGTAAATGTTGGTTATATGAGGCTGATTAACCCACCGTTCATTGTCTTAGATTGGATTGTCTGGGAGCACAAAAACAACCTGGAATGTTATATACATCTGCTTCATGCAATAAAATGGGATATTGTTGTCTCTTCTCCCCTGTTGCTAAGGAGGAAAGCACTCCAGCAAGCACACACAGGTTGGCCCTGACAATGCTGATAAAAATTGTGAAATCTCTGGGCTGTGCATATGGCTGTGGAGAAGGTCACCGTGGGCTCTCTGGAGACCGGCTGAGACATCAGGTATGCCATGGCAGAACAATGGATGGAAGCAGGCTTCTTAAACCATTTTGTAGAGTTCCTGGTCTGAGCAGCTCACAACGTTCATCTCGGTCTGGAATTGTATGCGGAAGGCAAGACCTTCTGCACTTATTATTCTTAACTGTGAAGCCTGTGATTTAGCACCAGAGGACAGGAGTGAGTAAGGGGCATTGTGTTGTGTGTGAATGCTCCAGCTAGAAATAGAGGAATCCCTTCTAATCTGCCCCATCTTGCTTCCACATGTAGACATTTAAAAACACACCCCAGCACATTTCTGTATAGCTCTTTTAGGATAATTCCAGGGAAATTCTAAAAAGTCCGCACACAAACTTTAATACAAACACACTTGGATATTTGTGAGTTCCAATGGCATCCTGCCATTTTTCTTGCTTATTTGCCCTCTGGTCAGTGACCGAAATAAATTGATTCATTCTTGCTTATAACAGCTTCAAAGCATGGCACCTCTGCCACACCAGGTAAACATGCTTTAAAAATGATGCAGGAAGTGGTCACACAGTACTTCCTGTGTAATTCTGTGCACAAAAGACCACCATCCATTCAAAACAACAGCTGCCCCCGTGTTGTACTGTTGGGCAACCATTTTTTTAACCATTTACATCAATGCCCACTTAATGGGACTGTATCATGGTCAGCTTTGGTTGAACTGCTCTGATTTTTCAGTCTGTGTGTACGTGTGCATGCATTTGTGCGTTCTGGCTAGACTGGATCCAATAGCATTTGGAGAACTGAAAGAGTTGGCCAAATGGAATCCAAGATTAACCAGTCATCCCTAAGACACAGCATCCTCGATAGGGCAAGACTTGCCAAGACTGTACCCCTTGCTGGCACTGCATGGGAACCAAAGTTTGGTGTGGGAGTTGAACGAAGGGCAGAAATGCATGCTCTGGGTGACGCACGGCTCCCCTATGAAAATCACAACCCTGTGTGTCCATTAATCTCTCCTGTCATGTGTTGTAATAGATAACCCATGACCAACTGTTATCAATTATTTTTTTGTCCCTTCACATTGAAGCTCTGTCACTGGGAGCATTTTTTACACATGGCCAATGAAGAGGAGACGCAGGGCTGTTCCAGGCTCAGTTTCTTTCTTTGTTCTCCAAATAATACATGGTTGCTGTCACCAGAACCTAAGTGCCTGATCTTCCCTCCATAGGCTCAGAATTGCCTCACAAAGTTGTACAAGCTGGATAAGATGCAGTTCCGGCAAACCATGAGGGATTATGTAAACAAGGATTCACTCAACAATGTGGTGGATTTTTTACATGCCTTGCTAGGTTTCTGCATGGAGCCAGTCACTGACAGTAAGTATAAGCTGTTGTTGGAAAGCCCTCCCCCCACACTTTATTTTTCTTTTTTTCCCTTTAAAAAAATCTTTCTCTCCTGTCCTCTCCTTCCTTCCTTCCTTCCTTCCTTCCTTCCTTCCTTCCTTCCTTCCTTCCTTCCTTCCTTTCCTTTCCTTTCCTTTCCTTTCCTTTCCTTTCCTTTGATGTCCTCTGCTATGGACTGTTGTCCAGGCCCAAAGATTGCACACGCATGAAACTGGTAGGTGGGTGGTGGAAGGACCCTGAGAGAGATGCAGGGAAGGGAAGATCTCACAGGGTGAGAGACTGGGAGAAGAAAGGAAAGCTCCCAGGTGAGAGCTGGGAGGGTCCACCGCTTTCTGAGTGAGATAAGGGTTAAGAGCTACCTTTGAGAGAAGAATATGTGTTTTTGTTTTTATTTAGATTAGCTTATTTTATCTTATTGTATTATGGAAAAGCTTTAATAAAACCTTAGTAAATATAGGCTGTTATCATAAGATTCCTTAAGAGAAATGACACTGCTACAAAACATAGGAGCTGTAGATGTCAAGAGTATTATTGATTCAGATTTTGCCATTTTTTTGTGAAAACCAAACAGTTCAACTTGACTATTTAATGCTTGCGTTTTGCAGACAAGGCTGGTTTTGGAAATAATTTCACAACAGTGGACAACAAGTCTACTGCCCAAAGTGTGGAAGGTATTATTGTCAGTGCCATGTTCAAATCGCTTATCACCCGCTGTGCCTCTACTACACATGAGCTTCATAGCCCCGAGAATCTGGTAAGGACAACACTGAAACCCTAGCACAATTAATTTCACTCCATACTGTTTTAGTGGCCTAAGTATTGATACTATTGTTGACCTGAGAGAGCACCAGACAGAGTTCATCCATAAGGAAAATGTTGACTGTGTGCACTTCTTTTGCCTCCAGTTTTGACAAAGATTTCCAATTAACACAAATTTAAATCCTCTGTATACTAGAGCTGTGCCACTTCTCTCAGTGGAAAATCATGTTGCCTTCCAGAATCTGCTCTGCAGTTCTCAAAATCTATATGTAAAATATCCACATTTGTTTCTAATCCAATCACTGTTAATTTACCTGAATGAGTTTTTTCCATGTTGGGTGAGATGATGGCAACCATAGGCGCCGACTCCATGGGGCCTGAGGGGGCCCGAGCCCCCTCAAAAATTTGTTTGGGGGGGCTCTGCCCCCCCAATAATTTAAGAAAATTATTACTTCACTTCGTGTAAAGTCTGGCGGGCCAGCGCTGCGCGCTCGTCGGTGGCCATCGCGAACGAGAGGCGAGCAGCAGACGAGCTGATCCGGCCCGAGCGCGCCTCCTCCCGCTAACTCACCCGCCGCCGGCTCCGCCCCGACCCGCTGACTGGGCGCGCCATGGCGCAGATGGGCGGCCACTGGACGATGCCTGCGCAGGAGACGCCCAGACAGGCTGGTACGGCAGCAGCAGCAGCAGGAGGAGGGGGTTTCTGCTAAGCCACAAGTGTTTCTGAAGCGCTCCTTTCTTTTTAACCAGGTTCGTACCCTGAAGTCACACCTGCTGCAGCATACATTTCAAAGCACATTCCTTCTCCTGAATAATCTAGGGGACTGCATTTTGTTAAGGTTTTGTAGGGTTTTGTAAATAAACAGTTTTTTAAAAAAGAATGAGTGTTTAGGTTCAGAGAAGGGAGGGGGGAATTTGAATTCAGTTTGCATTTAAAAGACAAACCTACCACATTCTCCAAAGCAGTACGTGAACTGAAACACAGCAATCCTTTCAAAGTTCACCATAGTTTCCCAGGCCAAGCAACGTGTAGAAAACCACATAAACTGGTGAAAATAACATTTTAAAAAGCATTCTATTAGGGGAAATGGTTTTGAAAAAAAGTGTATATTAGGCAAACTTGTGTATACAATACCTATTTGGAGAAACCTGCACTAAAACAGTGGTGAATTTGCATGAGGACTTAAAAAAGATTTCAAACTAATGTGGAGAATTGAACTTCAGGTTGGAAAAATGAGAAATGAAAAGAATCTGAAACTGATAGATCTGCTCATCCTTAACTATAGCACGCCCGAGCAAGGAACTACAGAAGGGAGTAACTTCCCATTAGGGAAGCCAGAAAGGGGCATAAGAAGTCCCCTTTGTACACTGATCCAGTTCTCTGGGGTCTAACAACACAGAAGACAAAATATTTGCCAACCTTATTTAGCCCTATAACAACAGAGCTTCCTTGTGTTTCATCGAAGTTATGGGTGATACCTGCTCTGCTTAGGAGTTTGCCAGCCTTTGCCTGTGAATTTTGAGAGGATTCATGCCACCAGGAAGCTTTTGCAGTGTCATAGTCATAGTTGTGAGGTGTGTGGAGAGCCCAGAAGCAAGAAAAGCACCAGTTATGCCTATTTGGGGGGGGGGGGGACAGAATAAGCATTCTTGTAATGCAGATCTCAGATCAATGATGATGTGTCACATTTGGAGGTGGTTGTGCTAACAGTGTGATGGGAGTGCCCCAAATTGTTGCAAAGCATCAGCAGTTATTGTTTTTTAAGGTGCTTACCTGGGTAAAGAATTGGAAGAACCATCTGGATTGCCAAAAACAAATGAGTGTGTGGATGGTGTCAATGCATAAGAAAAAAAAGATAATGTGGAGGTTGCAGTTCCTGTGAACACTTGTCCCTAGTACTCTCAAAGGGCAAAGTAGCTAATCACAGTAAACCTTGAGGTTTTGTGCTTGGGTGATACTGAAGAATGAGAGAAGGGGGATTGCAGGACTTTATATTTAAGGAATTCCATTCAGTCTTTCCCCATGAGTCAGAGTTACAGCAAAGCTCTGATGTGGCCACACCTGGGTGCAGAAAGGGCAGAGATGGGGCCAAGAATGTGTTGTGGAAGAATGTGTTGTATCTTTCTCTGCAGGTGGAAATTGGCACAAAACCAGCATAATTGCTGCATCCTCCACACCTTGACCTGTTGAGTCCTAGATCAGCACAGCAGTTGCTTGTTTCAGTGTGTTTGTGTTGCCACCCAATACCCATTGTTTTATTTATTTGTTTATTTCATAAAATCTATCTACCTCTTGTTAGAAAACAAAAACAAATACCTCAACTGTTTACAAAAAGAATAAAGCAACAAAGGATTGGTAAAAACAATTAAAATGTTCAGAACAATTAAAACCAGCAATAAACTAAAAACACCTCAGCATTCCAAATATCTGGGTAGGCTTGCCTTTTTCTTTTTTTAAAAAACAAAAGGTTTTAGCAGCATCAAAAGAGTGCAGTGAAGGCTCCTGTCTGATATTAATAGGTAAGGAGTTCCACAGTGTAGGTGCTACCACACTAAAATATCACTTTCTTACTAGTGTGGAATGGGTATTATGATAGCTATGTTACCTTCAGTGTTACTGGGAATCACAGGTGGGGACAGTGCTGTTGAGTTCATGTCCTGTTTGTGAGCTTCACAAAGGTAATCTGGTTAGAGGGACGTGGGTTGTGCTGTGGTCTAGACCACTGAGCCTCTTGGGCTTGCTGATCAGAAGGTTGGTGGTTCGTATCCCCGCGACAGAGTGAGCTCCCATTGCTTGGTCCCAGCTCCTGACAACCTAGCAGTTCAAAAGTACACCAGTGCAAGTAGATGGCATTTTCCCATCTCTATCGTATCAAACAGTTGGTCCCTTACCTTTCTCGCCCTGATCTGGCCACAGTGATCCATGCGACGGTCACCTCCAGGCTTGATTTCTGTGTTCATATGTCTTTCAGGAAAGGACCATAGCTCAGTGCCAGAGCATCTACTTTGCTTGCAGAAGGTCTTGAGTTCAATCTCCTGTATGGGGCCTGAGGGGACCCGAGCCCCCTCAAAAATTCCGCCCCCCCAATAATTTAAGAAAATTATTACTTCGTGTAAAGTCTGGCGGGCCAGCGCTGCGGCCGCGGCGACATCAAAAGGACTGGAGCAGAAGCGCCTGGAATCCTCCACCTCGCGTCGCCTTGACGCTTCGAGACATTACGACACCGCGGCTATATAAAGCCCACGCCCTGCTGGCGCAGTCATTCAGTGTGAATAGTTTCGTTCAGTGCATGCTGCAGACGTGTTTAGCGTTCCGACTTTAGTGTTTAGTGGACTCTTTTATATGACTATATTTTATTCGTTTACTTTAGTCTCTTAGTGTATTGTGAATTAAGTTTGCAATGGATAAATTTGTTACCAAAAAGGCGCGCTTGGAAGTTGATGATACTGCAAGTCAACCTCCGACAATAATTGTGCCGTCAATTGCTTCGTCGTCTTCAGGCGAGAACCGTTCACAGCCGAAACCTGGACAATCCGGTAAGGGAAGATCATTTCAGAAGTCTTGGTTGATCAAATATACATGGCTAGAATATGAAGCATGTACCGAAAAAGTTTTTTGCAAAACCTGCAAAGAGGCAGATGCTAAAAATCTATTACAATTTTCTTCAAAAAAAGAAGATGCATTTATTTCCGTAGGGTTTTCTAACTGGAAAAAGGCTTTGGAAAAATTCCGTCTTCATGAAAATACGTTTACGCATTAAAAAAGGTGTTCTGAAACTAAATTCCATCACTAACCGAAGTGTGGCCTCCCAATTGAATGAACAGTTAGATAGTGATATGAAGAAAGGCCGTTTAGCTCTTGAGACAATTTTTACTACCGTGCAATTTTTATGCCGACAAGGACTAGCAATTAGAGGGCATGAAGATGTAAACTCAATTTTTTTTCAATTGTTGGAACTCCAAAAGAATGACGTACCTGAGTTAAAAGATTGGTTAGGGCGTTCGGGGTATAAGTGGACGTCCCACGATATTCAAAACGAGATCATTGATCTACTAGGAAAGTCTGTGTTGAGAAAAGTATTGGCTTCAATCAAGCAGACTGAACATTTTTCTATTATGGTTGACGAAACAAGTGATTCTTCAATTCACTTGTATTCGTACTGTCGATGATTCCTTAATTATCAACGAAGACTTTATTGGCTTATACGAGACCCCCAACACTGAATCACAAACTCTGTTTAGTATTTTAAAAGACGTATTTGCTCGTCTTGATTTGTCAATGGATAACTTAAGAGGACAGTGCTATGATGGTGCCTCGAATATGAGAGGCAAGTTCAAAGGACTAAAAAAGTTAGTTTTGGATATACAACCAAAAGCACGTTATGTGCACTGCACTGCTCACAGTTTAAACTTGGCAGTTGTAGACAGTCTCCGCCATCTTACGTCTATGAGGGATATTATGGCCTTAGCCAAGGACTTAATAAACACCGTAAGGGAATCCAACAAAAGGATGGGACTTTTCAGAAGCATACGCTGTGAGAGCGCCAACGACCAAGCTGGTCTACGACCCCTTTGCCCGACTTGATGGACTATGCGAGCTTCTAGTATCTTGAGAATATTGAAAAACTTTGAAGAACTTCTAGAGTTTTTTGAAACATTTTCTGCAGAGGACAAAACAGAGGCAGGTTACAAATGTGCAGGCCACCTTGAGTCGATGTTACAATTCAAAACTTATTTCTTTTTACGTCTTTATTGCCATGCAATGAACCCAGTAGAGGATGTCAATGAAGAAATTCAATGCCCTCATCTAAGTGTTGCTGATCTGGAAAAAATATATGAGGGCTTGATTTGTATATTGAATGAAAGGCGTGATAGTTTTGAACACTTTTGGGAATTGTGTTTAAAAGAAAAACCTTCACAAGTTGATGATCCTTCGCTTCCTCGGAATCGACGTATACCAAAGAAGTATGAAAACAACGAAGCCAGCTCACCGCACACTTTCAAAACCCCAAAGGAATACTACAAAGCTATTTACATTGAAGTTTGTGAAACGGTGCAATCTCGCATTACTGAGCGGTTTGCATCAACTGGATTCACACAGGTCATTGCAGTTGAACAAGAGTGCTTGCTTTTAGTAAACAGAGGTGAAACAAATTTTGAAAAATCAACTGAGTTTTTCAAAAATGACCTAGACATTGAGAGACTGTGCTTACACTTGAATATGTTAGCCGATATCGCTAATAAAAAACAACTGGTCTTAAAAAACATGCGTGATGTGAGAAAGTACATTACACAAGAGCCTGCAGTTGGAGAAATGTTATGTGAAGTAGTGAAGTGCATTAAGCTTCTCCAAGTAGTTCCAATCACGACAGCAACAGCAGAACGGTCATTTAGCGCCCTTAGACGTCTGAAGTCATATCTCCGATCAACAATGGGACAGAAGCGATTGAACAACTTGGCTGTTCTTCAAGCCCATCGAGATGTTTTGGATGAATTGGATATCCGACCAGTCATCAACGACTTCATATTCAGTAATCCAGTCAGACGGTCGACATTTGCACCTTTCTAAAGACACTCTAGCCCTAATAATGGTATTTAGAGCAATATTAAAAATCTTTATAAAATAGAGAATTAAATACATACAGAATGTTAAATTTTCAGTTTGCGACAGCAATATTTTATGTTTTATTCTTTTAATGATAGTTTAGGATTTATTTAAATATCATTTCAGTCTTTTCAGAGCTATATATTCACTGCTCTGTAATAGTCTATAAGCATAATTGTTACTGTAAATAAAATTAGCTTTTTACGAAAATACCGTGCGTGTTTATGTTTTGTTTCTTTTTTCAAAGCCAAAAAGTGTTTCAGGCTTGTCGAGTTTCCCGGAGTGTGGAGTTATAGAGAGTCGAGTTTTCGGGGTTCTAATGTTGATCATATGACTCTAAAATACTTTTTAGAAACTTTAAAACTCACTAATTTTCATCTAAAATTTAGAAAACTTCCCGGGGCAGGACCCCGGTATGGGCCCCCCCCAATATTTTTTATAAGTCGGCGCCCCTGATGGCAACTCTTGAAAAAGCCAAAACACTTTATTGGTTAAATTTACTTCATATTTTTGAGATTCTTAGTTACGGCTGCTTGAAAACGAAAGGACCGAAGCTTGGGCCAATATTGCTTCAAAGCATGACTCTGGGGAAATGATTCTGATGTTTGCTTCAATTGGCTTCCAAACACATTAAATCTTTCATTCTTTTTTTCCTTTTCACTTTCTAATCCTGCACTCCATAGGGATTGTATTGTGACATCCGACAACTGGTTCAGTTTATCAAGGAGGCTCATGGGAATATCTTTAGAAGAGTAGCCCTTAGTGCCCTTTTGGATAGTGCTGAGAAGTTGATACCAGGAAGAAGAGCAGAGGAAACAGCTGAACAGGAGCCCAAACCATCAGGCAGTAAAAGGTTTGTAACCGAAGTGCAAAATGTTTGAGTGATGCCCTGTCCTACTGTAGCACCCTGCTTGTGGTTAACGCTTAGCTGGAATGAAATATTCAACGCAGCAATAGAGAAATTAAAATAATAATATATTTGTCAGACAAATAAATGAGAGGCACAGTGGTATATGGTTACCAAGCTCTGGCCTTTTTAACCTTAGGAAAATATGGCTCAAGTTTTAATGGGAGGCACATGGTTTTATTTTACTATTTACCCACTCTTACAGCTTAATTGTACTCTGTAACATGCAAGGTCAGTGTCCTGCTCTCAGCCTGTAATTTCCCTTTTACGACTTTGAGAATTGTTTTCTGCTATAAATCAGGGGGGGCCCT
This sequence comes from Podarcis melisellensis, assembly GCF_964234715.1. Classification (NCBI taxonomy): domain Eukaryota; kingdom Metazoa; phylum Chordata; class Lepidosauria; order Squamata; family Lacertidae; genus Podarcis; species Podarcis melisellensis. The sequence continues at coordinate 134,531,111 of NC_138528.1, read as the reverse complement.
TGTCCAGGAGGAAAAACATTGCCAAGGTTCTTAGGCAGCTGGACTTCTGCCTGGCATGAAACATTTGAAAATCTTTAAGCTCATTTTAAAATACAAGCCCTGATCAAACATATAGCTTGGATAAAAATGCAGGCTATGATTAGATGCCTCACTACCTTTCCCCTAATGCAAATGTGCAGAACCAAGCACCTCAGCATAAGGAGTATGCAGGAGTAAGGAGATAAATGATATTCACACAATTTTGCTAGGGCTTAAAAACTTTTATAACACAATTCTTCTCCTTCAGACCTTGTTGATAATGATGCAACAGAGAGCACAGTTTAGTGTGCTTGAAGTCCAATGAAATCCATGGCTCTGAAGCACACTTAAGGGCTGCACACAGATTATTCATCATCTCAAAGACTGCCCCATTAGATATCCACAAAGCAGGACTGAAGGACTCTTGACTTAAGCAGACACCTCAAGTTTGATCATAATTTGTACCTGTGAGATCCATAATTTGATCATAATTTGTACCTGTGAGATCCAGACTTAAAGCTCACTCTGCAGGCTTGTTTCTTTCTAGAGAGTGTTTGAAAAGTGGAGTGTGGTCCTATCCACGTTTATGTTGCAATTCTATGCATATTTACTAGGGAGTTAGTCTTCTTGAGCACAGCGGGACTTACATCTGAGTATGAATCAAGCTGTGAGTCTTTAAAAGTGGATCGTCAACTATTTATTGCACATTTTGAGCACCTCGGTGCATGTTGCCTGTCATGACAGATTTGTGATTGCAGTGCATACAGATGAGGCAATTCCTAGAATGGGAACATGGACCTCCAACTTCATATTACAGGAATACAAGGTAGGGGTTTCAAAAAAAATATTACTGTACATGTGGCTGTTTCGTCTGCATAGATCTGAAGTGGGAAGTGTTGTCATTGACAAAGGACAACCGTCTTCAGCTCCCGATGAATGCCGCAGTTACATCTCAAGCCGCCCAATGCAGACTCCAGAGCAGTAAGTATATATTTTGGAACTCAAAGGTATATTCAGTCTTCCCAATAAATCTGGTAAGCATTCTAGTCACCACTTTAGATATTCTAGCCTTAATTGATGTAACCCACAAATGTTCACCCTTCTGAGCATGAATTGTGCTGACGCTTTAAATTTAAGCGTAAGAACAGCAACAGACAGGCTACCATCATGAATTGTTCAAACCATGGATAAGTATGGAATGTGGGACTAGGTCATCTGTGAATCCATTTGTGAAATAATATAATCATATTTTGTTCCTGGCCCCTGCGTGTGTTGGCAAATCGTGTATAAGCAACCCCACCCCATTATGCCCTGCCCCATCCTGTTACACCTTTTTTGTGACACATTTAGTAATGTTTTCAGTCACTTCTGGGCTCAGTGCTGTGTGTGTGTGCATGATTACGTGTTTTTCGGACACAGATTAATCCAGGGGTTGGCAAACTAAGGTCTGCGGGCTGGATCAAGCCCATTTGCCTTCAGGATCTGGCCCTCGGACTGTCCTTGGATCGGCGTGAGGATTCTGTTCGTTTGGGCTGCACCATTTCCCCCCGCGCGCCATTCCATTTCTCCCCCTCCCCCCCACACCCTGTAGTGGCGCCTCCTCCTGGCTTCTCCCCGCCCTGCCTAGAGGAGGAAGGGAGCTGGCTGAGTGCCATTTTAAGCAGAGCCAGCCCTTTCGCGCCGCTCATCATCCGTCTGCCACCGCCCTGGTGCTCCTGTGGGCCAGAGAGTGGAGCAGACGAGCTCACTCTGCCTACCCACAAGAAGAAGCGGTGGTGGTGGTGGTGGCAGCCCCTGGGAAGGTAGGGGCAGCAGCTGGGGCTGGGGGGTGGGGACTTCTTGCCCCCCTCGCCTCTTCTTCTAGCTCCCCCTTCCCCGGTGCTGCTTCTCCAGCCCACGACAAGGTGTGAGTGACAGTGACAGCCCATGGCTAAAAAAAATTGCTGATCCCTGCATTAATCAGTCATCGCCTGTAGTTGAAGTAATGAAGGATGATGTTATCAGTGTCTACACGAGGGGCAGAATTCAACTAAGTTGTTGCATGCATGGACTGAGGTCTAGTTATGCAATGGATTTCTCCCTCTCCTCCCCCTGTACCCACCCCCCTAAAGCTGCCCTGGAGGATTGGGAACTGCATGCAATGGAAATCAAATTTCCCTCGCACTTTAAAGATTTTTGTGTGTGTTTTTTTTGCAACAGAGATGTGGGTGTAAATAATACATGAAGTCAAAAACATCTTTTGGTATGTCTTAATTTGTAAATAAGAGGTATGGAGTCAATCTTGTCTGAAAATCATAGCTGGATTCATTTAAATGGAAGCTCTTTCTCTGTCCATAAATGTGCAGAGAATTTTTATTTTTATTTTTTGAGGGGGAGGGGGGACAACGGCTTTCTGCACCTGTGTAATGCCACACTTTCCTAAGTGCTATATATTACCTATTGCAATGAAAACAGCAAAGTTAAAAATTGCTGCCTACCAAATCAAAACATTACCATCTGCCACTGCCTCCACTTCATTCTTCCAGCCTTCTCTCTTCCTTTCCCTTCCCCCTAATGACTTCTTTGTGCATGGTGTTATGTGCTGAAGTTCTCACCCTGGGCCAGCAGGGGGATACTGTAGATAGTTTTCACTCAGGTCCACGTCAGTTATTTTAGGCGGGAAACCCTGGGTTGTTGTTGCTACAATGTTGATAGCTGGCTGCCTATAAAAGCAGGCCGGCTGAGCTGTTTGCTGTTCAGTTTCTGTAGCAGCTTACAAAATAAAGAGCTGTTTTGGAGAAATTGCTGTGTCGTCTGCCATCACCCACCGAGGGGCATTCCATTGCCGCCGGTTGCAGTTCGGGGTGAGTGTGGCTCCTGGCATCTTCCAAAGCCTTATGGAGCGTCTCCTGCAAGGGCTTCCGGGCGTGGTACCATATTTTGATGACGTCTTGGTGTCCGCAGACTCACACCAGCAGCTGTTCGAGCGCCTCCGTGCCGTGCTGACCAGGTTCCAAGAGGCCGGGCTCAAGGTAAAGAGGGAGAAGTGCCAGATCGCCGTTCCACAGGTAGAGTTCCTGGGCTATCTTATCAACGCCTCCGGCCTTCACCCGACCACATCCAAGACCCGCGCTATCCAGCAGGCCCCCATCCCAAAGAACAAGACGGAGTTGCAAGCGTTCCTGGGGCTGCCGAACTTTTATAACATGTTCCTGCCCCACAAAGCCACGGTGGCTGAGCCTCTTCACCGACTCCTCAGCACAAAGACGCCTTGGTCCTGGGGTCATCGGGAGACGGCGGCCTTCAACATGGTCAAGGCTCTCCTTTCATCGGACAGTGTGCTGGTACAATACAGTGAAGCCAGGCCGCTGGTCCTTGCCTGTGATGCCTCACCTTTTGGCATCGGCGCTGTCCTTAGTCACCGTTTTCCAGACGGAAGAGAAGCATCGCTCGCCTACTTTTCCAGGACACTATCTCCAACGGAACAGAATTACAGCCAGCTTGACAAGGAGGCACTGGCACTTGTGGCTGGAGTGAAGAGGTTCCATGAATACCTCTATGGCAGGACTTTTGACCTCATCACTGACCAAAAGCCGCTCCTGGGCCTCCTCGCCGGTGATCGTCCAACTCCACCGGTCCTCTCACCGCGCATGCTGCGATGGACTGTTTTCCTGGCTGCCTACCACTACCGGCTCATCCATCACCTGGGGAAATCAATGGGCCATGCCGACGCCCTCAGCCGTTGCCCTCTTCCAGCGTTTGTGTAAGACCCGGCTCCAGCTTCATCGCTCCTCCTGATTGAGGATCTTCCGGCAGCACCTGTATCGGCTGCCACTGTGGCCTCCGCATCTGCCCAGGATCGCACCATCAGCCGTGTGCTCAACTGGGTGTGGAGGGGGTGGCCACAAGGGCCTTTTGCATCAGAGTTCCAGCCCTTTGCAACCAGACAACATGAACTCTCAGCTCATCACGGCTGTCTGCTGTGGGGAGACCGCGTCGTGATTCCCCAAAGCTCTGCACATTGGCCACCCAGGAATTGTCAAAATGAAGGCGTTGGCTCGGTGTTACGTCTGGTGGCCTAACATGGACGATGCCATCACTGCCTGGGTGTCCGCCTGTCAAGCGTGCCAAGAATCGAGGCCTGCACCACCGGCAGCTAAGGGACACACCTGGGAGACGCCAAAGACACCCTGGTCGAGGGTGCACATCGATCTGGCTGGTCCCTTTCATGGCCGGACCTTTATGGTAGTGGTGGACGCCTATTCCAAATGGCTGGAGGTGGCCCTGATGCCCTCCACCACTACCGAGGCTGTCATCCGGGTGCTGCGAGGCCTCTTTGCGACGCATGGGTGTCCTGATGTTCTTGTCTCCGCCAACGGACCGCAGTTCACGTCAGGCACTTTTGAGCGGTATCTTTTGGGACTGGGCATCCGCCATGCCCTAACGGCACCCTTTCATCCATCCAGCAACGGGCAAGCGGAGAGAATGGTGCGCTCGGCAAAAGAGGCACTGGCGCACCTGGACCGGGGAGACTGGCACGAGCGGGTTGCCGAATACTTGTTCGTGCAACACATCACCCTTCATGCAGCCACAGGGCGGAGTCCTGCTGAACTGCTTATGGGCCGCCGCCTCAGGTCACCGCTTGACTGGCTGCACCCGGACTTTGCCATGGCCGAACCCCCAGGCTGTGCCAACGCGCCACGGTCATTTGTTCCAGGAAACCAGGTCTTTGCCTGGAACTATGTGGGGGACATTCCTTGGGTGCCAGCCACAGTAGTGGGAGTCACTGGACCTCGCTCGTACCAGGTGGCACTCGAAGACGGACGCTTGTGGCGCCGGCACATAGACCAGCTTAGGTGCAGGGTTGGGGACTTGGACACTACCGTGGTGCCCCCAACTGCGCTTGTGGCTCCAGAAGAGACACGTACAGATGGCGAGGCTCCACCTACACCTCCCTCGCAAACTGCCAGCATGGAGCCGAACCAAGCCGCTTCAGAGGGTCTGCCAGACTTACCACAGACTCAGACCACTCCACTTGCAGAGGCTCCACCCACAGCAGCGGATCCAGGGGATTTGGTTTCAACGCCACCCAGGGTCGCACCACAGCCACAGCAAGAATTGTGTGGCCCCCCGGACTTGGCTACCAGTCCCCGGTGGTCTGGCAGAGTTTCCAAGCGCCCAACTTATTTAAAGGACTATGTTGTTGGACATGTATCACTGTTGGTCTAAGTGTGGGAAATGTAACCAATATGCTTTTGTGCCTAATTGAACCATTACGTGTAGTGCTGTATATAAGGAAACCATTACGATTGTAACTACTGCATTATCTCGGTGGGGAGGGGTGTTATGTACTGAAGTTCTCACCCTGGGCCAGCAGGGGGATTCTGTAGATAGTTTTCACTCAGGTTCACGTCAGTTATTTTAGGTGGGAAACCCTGGGTTGTTGTTGCTACAATGTTGATAGCTGGCTGCCTATAAAAGCAGGCCGGCTGAGCTGTTTGCTGTTCAGTTTCTGTAGCAGCTTACAAAATAAAGAGCTGTTTTGGAGAAATCGCTGTGTCATCTGCCATGTCTACCCACTATTCAACACATAGTACTCAGTGCTGCAGTAGAAAATATCTAAGTCCATAGAAATAATTGCATTGGATTAAACTGAAGAGTGATTGTACAATTACCAAAGGCACAAAAGATAATTACTCAGAACAACCCTGATTTGTGTATGGTTTGTTTATTTGGATATTTTGTTTCATAAAGCTCAATCTTTAATTTAATATTGCCCAAACAGTTAATGGCCAGCTTGAAGACTCACTCAAGTTCTCATGCAGTCTGTGGTTGAAACATGGCCCCACAGAGGATTTGCCTGTTTAGCCATAGCTCCATTGCTATGATTATGCCATCTGTCAGGGAGAGGAAATGAATCACATTTTTTTAATGATATGGATATGATTACATTACATCTAATCCTTACATTAAAAGAGTGGGCTGAGAACAATGGTATGAAAATGACACATCCCTACAACAAGTGCTTTTTTTGTTGAAGAGTGTGTGTGAAATAATTATCATGAGCATTAGAGAGGATTATTTCCAAAAGGTGATCAGTTGGTCCGTGGGCTGCTACTTCTAGTGCCTCGCTGTTTTGGCATAGCCCTTTATACCAGAGGTGGGCAGAAGTTGGGTTGGGTTCCACTGGGAGATCTTTTTTTAAAAAATAAAAAATTATTGAAGTTTTAAAGGTTACAAAAAGAAAAGAAGAAAAAACACCAAATTAAACAAAAACAAGACAACACATCACAAGAAAAAAACAGAAAAATAGAAACAATTAAAAAACAAATTGAACCTTCCCATAACTTATCTTTCATTTGCTTGTTTCCTTGACCTCCTCACACCTCCCTTTTTTGTATTCTAGTTCTGTTAGCTATTTCAGCAAATCCTTTCCATCTTTCCCAATTTTTGTTCTATAATTTATCTTAATATGATGTAACTTTACATTCTCTCCTTTCACCAATTAACAATCTATTTTTACTTAAACCTTTATAACATTTCCACTAAAACCACATAATTTCATTCCAGCATCCTTCTAACATTCCTTAATTTTACAATGTTTCTGCAAATAAACTTTAAATTTCTTCCAATCTTCTTCCACCGACTCTTCTCCCTGGTCTCGGATTCTGCCAGTCATTTCCGCCATTTCCATGTAGTCCATCACCTTTATCTCCCATTCTTCCCGGGTGGGTAAATCTTGTGTCTTCCAGTACTTTGCAATAAGTATTCTTGCTGCTGTTGTAGCATACATAAAGAAAGTTCTATCCTTCTTTGGCACCAATTGGCCAACCATGCCCAGGAGAAAGGCCTCTGGTTTCTTCAGGAAGGTATATTTAAATACCTTTTTCAATTCATTATAGATCATCTCCCAGAAAGTCTTAATCCTTGGGCATGTGAAAGGTGAAAGAATGTACCTTCAGTCTCTTTACATTTCCAACATTTATTATCAGGCAAATGATATATTTTTGCAAGCTTGACTGGTGTCATGTACCACCTGTAAATCATTTTCATTATATTCTCTCTTAAGGCATTACATGCCATGAACTTCATACCTGTGGTCCATAACTGTTCCCAGTCAGCCATCATAATATTATGTCCAACATCTTGTGCCCATTTAATCATAGCTGATTTCACCATTTCATCCTGAGTGTTCCATTTCAACAGCAAGTTATACATTCTTGACAAGTTCTTAGTTTTAGGATCTAACAGTTCTGTTTCCAATTTTGATTTTTCCACCTGGAAGCCATATTTTTTGTCCAAATTGTATGCCTCCATTATTTGGTAATAATGGAGCCAGTCTCACACTTTGTTTTTTAGTTTTTCAAAACTCTGCAGTTTTAATCTATCTCCCTCTTGTTCCAAAATTTCCCAATATTTCGGCCATTTGGCCTCCATATTAAGCTTTTTCTGAGCCTTCGCTTCCATTGGTGGCAACCACCTTGGAGTTTTATTTTCAAGCAAGTCCTTATATCTTATCCAGACATTAAACAATGCTTTCCTGACAATATGGTTTTTAAACGATTTATGTGCTTTGAACTTATCATACCACAAATATGCATGCCACCCAAATACATTATTAAAACCTTCTAGGTCCAAAATGTCAGTGTTTTCAAGAAGCAGCCATTCTCTCAGCCAGCAAAATGCGGCTGATTCATAGTAAAGTTTAAGGTCAGGCGGGGCAAATCCACCTCTTTCTTTAGCATCATTTAATATCTTGAATTTTATTCGAGGCTTCTTGCCCTGCCAGACAAATCTAGAAATATCTCTCTGCCACTTCTTGAAACAATCCATTTTATCCAAAATTTGCAATGTTTGAAACAAAAACAGCATCCTTGGCAATACATTCATTTTTATCACAGCAATTCGGCCTAGCAGTGATAGCTTCAGATTTGACCATATTTCTAAATCCTTTTTCACTTCCATCCAACATTTTTCATAATTGTCTTTAAATAAATTCACATTCTTGGAAGTCATATTAACCCCTAGGTATTTCACTTTCTTAACCAGTGTTAATCCTGTCTCCTTCTGAAAGCTCTCTCTCTCAGTCACTGTTAGATTTTTCTCTAAAACCTTAGTTTTCATCTTGTTCAACTTGAATCCCGCTACCTGACCAAATTCTTGAATCAGTTTCAATACTCTTTTAGTACTAGATTCTGGCTCCTGTAACGTCAATACCAGCTCATCGACAAATGCTTTCAATTTGTACTGTTTAGCTCCGACTTGTATACCTTTAACCAATTGGCCCCTTCTGATCATATTTAAGAGAACCTCCAGGATCGATATAAAAAGCAAAGGGGAGATTGAGCAACCGTGTCGTGTTCCTTTCTCTATCTTAAATTCTTCCATCACTACATTATTGACAATTAATTTAGCCTTTTGTTCTGAATACAGTGGTGCCTCGCAAGACAAAATTAATCCGTTCCGCGAGTCTCTTCGTTTTGCGGTTTTTTCGTCTTGCAAAGCATGGCTATTAGCGGCTTAGCGGCTATTAGCGGCTTAGCAGCTTAGCGACTATTAATGGCTTAGCGGCTTTAAGAAAAAGGAAACAAACTCGCAAGACGTTTCGTCTTGTGAAACAAGCCCATAGGGAAATTCGTCTTGCGGAACGAGTCAAAAAACGGAAAACTCTTTCGTCTTGCGCGTTTTTCGTCTTGCGCGTTTTTCGTCTTGCGAGGCATTCGTCTTCCGAGGTACCACTGTAAATTGCACCTATACCATTTCCAAAACCTTGACCAACCCCCATCCCCTGTAAATTCTTCTTCATAAAACTCCAGGAAATATTGTCAAAGGCTTTCTCCGCGTCCACAAATATCAACAGTGGGGTCACTCAGAGGAGAAAATGGTGAAATGCAAACAGGGGACACAGAAAGGGCTGAACTCCTCAATGCCTTCTTTGCCTCTGTCTTCTCCGATAAAGAAAACAAGGCCCGACCTGAAGAATTTGGAGCAAATGATTCAGCAGAGGAAACACAGCCCAGAATAACTAAGAAGATAGTACAAGAATACTTGGCTAGTTTAGATGTATTCAAGTCTCCAGGGTCAGATGAACTGCATCCAAGAGTATTAAAAGAACTGGCAGATGTGATCTCAGAACCACTGGCAGTCATCTTTGAGAATTCCTGGAGAACAGGCGAAGTCCCGGCAGACTGGAGGAGGGCAAATGTTGTCCCTATTTTCAAAAAGGGGAAAAGAGAGGACCCAAATAATTACCGCCCAGTCAGTCTGACATCAATACCAGGGAAGATTCTGGAGCAGATCATTAAGCAAACAGTCTGTGAGCACCTAGAAAGGAATGCTGTGATCACCAATAGTCAGCATAGATTTCTGAAAAATAAGTCATGTCAGACTAACCTGATCTCGTTTTTTGACAGAATTACAAGCCTGGTAGATGAAGGGAATGCAGTGGATGTAGCCTACCTTGATTTCAGCAAGGCATTTGACAAGGTGCCCCATGATATTCTTGTAAAAAAGCTGGTAAAATGCGGTCTTGACTATGCAACCACTCAGTGGATTTGTAACTGGCTGACTGACCAAACCCAAAGGGTGCTCATCAATGGTTCCTCTTCATCCTGGAGAAGAGTGACTAGTGGGGTGCCACAGGGTTCTGTCTTGGGCCCAGTCTTATTCAACATCTTTATCAACGACTTGGATGATGGACTCAAGGGCATCCTGATCAAATTTGCAGATGACACCAAACTGGGAGGGGTGGCTAACACCCCAGAGGACAGGATCACACTTCAAAACGACCTTGGCAGATTAGAGAACTGGGCCAAAACAAACAAGATGAATTTTAACAGGGAGAAATGTAAAGTATTGCACTTGGGCAAAAAAAAATGAGAGGCACAAATACAAGATGGGTGACACCTGGCTTGAGAGCAGTACATGTGAAAAGGATCTAGGAGTCTTGGTTGACCACAAACTTGACATGAGCCAACAGTGTGATGCGGCAGCTAAAAAAGCCAATGCAATTCTGGGCTGCATCAATAGGAGTATAGCATCTAGATCAAGGGAAGTAATAGTGCCACTGTATTCTGCTCTGGTCAGACCTCACCTGGAGTACTGTGTCCAGTTCTGGGCACCACAGTTCAAGAAGGACACTGACAAACTGGAACGTGTCCAGAGGAGGGCAACCAAAATGGTCAAAGGCCTGGAAACGATGCCTTATGAGGGACGGCTAATGGAGCTGGGCATGTTTAGCCTGGAGAAGAGGAGGTTAAGGGGTGATATGATAGCCATGTTCAAATATATAAAGGATGTCACATAGAGGAGGGAGAAAGGTTGTTTTCTGCTGCTCCAGAGAAGCGGCCACGGAGCAATGGATCCAAACTACAAGAAAGAAGATTCTACCTAAACATTAGGAAGAACTTCCTGACAGTAAGAGCTGTTCAACAGTGGAATTTGCTGCCAAGGAGTGTGGTGGAGTCTCCTTCTTTGGAGGTCTTTAAGCAGAGTCTTGACAATCATATGTCAGGAGTGCTCTGATGGTGTTTCCTGCTTGGCAGGGGGTTGGACTCGATGGCCCTTGTGGTCTCTTCCAACTCTATGATTCTATGAAAGCTCACCCCACCCCTAAAGAATCCTGATGCTGGGAATTGTAGCTCTGGGAGGGGTAAACTACAGTTCCCAGGATTAAATCTACAGCATGCTGTGTATGCAGCCTCTTACTATATCAAGAGGGTTTGGAAAACCTCTCTCTCATACTTGGCATTGCCCGCCATTTGCAGTACAGGGATCTTAACACTGGCCTACCTTACAGGGTTGTTGTAAGGATCAGAGGACCATGTACTGAGTGTTTATGAGAATCCAGAACACTAAGCAAATGTTAAGTAGAACAATGTTGTGCCTTACTAGCCTATTCTTGACAAAGCTGAGCACCAAAGAATGCTAACAAAATGTCACAGAATCCTCTGACCGCTAGAGCACAGTAGAAAAGGTAAGGTGCTCCCATTCTTTGTGCATTCCTGGGTACATTTGGCTAAGCGTTATGAACCATGCAATTTGTTCCATTGCAGTGATGAGCAGATGCAAGGAGCAGCCCTAGGGCGCAAAGATTTCTGGCGAAAGATGTTCAAATCTCAGAGTGCAGCGAGTGATACTAGTAGCCAGTCGGAGCAGGATACCTCGGAATGCACAACTGCACACTCAGGGGCAACCACTGAGAGGCGATCCCGCTCTCGCTCAAGGAGGATCTCACTCCGAAAGAAACTCAAACTCCCCTTAGGTAAATGTATGCCTCTTCACATGATATTATCATATAACATTTAATATATTTTCTATTTTTCCATGTATCAGTGCACAGACATTTTCAGAGAAATGTTCTGTTCATATTTTAGCATCACCTGGAGAATATATATTATTCAGTCTTCCTCCATATTTATTACCATCCATTTCTGTACAGAACCTCTTTCATATAAAACATGTGTGCCAACCTTTTGTCATGTGATGTAGCTTCTTTGGTACCCACATTTACTGCTGGTAGATTCACACACATGCTCACATTTTTCTATGTTCTCTGTACAAACAGGGAATTGGCTGAAACGCTCATCCCTTTCTGGTCTGGCAGATGGTGTGGAAGACCTTCTGGACATCAGCTCTGTGGACCGGCTCTCTTTCATCCGGCAGAGTTCCAAGGTAAATAAGTTTCCTTGAACTCATAGAGAGATGAAGAAGTATGGAGATATGTATAGTGCACTTGTTTTTATCACGTCTCACTCCTTGTAGATGACCAGTAACAGTTGAATAAGTCTGAGGATGGAAAATGTGCACTTCGCAATACAGATGACAGTCTCTTAATTTGTTCTGCAACACAAAGACTAGGAACAACCCTACTGGAAGCTCGTACTTGATTGTTCTTAAAACCACCTTTTTCTGGGAAGGAGCCATGTATGGGTTCTAAGTTAGCATCATTTACACTTGTTAATGCTTGTGGGTGGTTTTAAGTATCTAAATGTTGTCCATTTCTTTTATCCACAGATGTGTTAGGTAGGTTGCTATTTCCCATTATGCACAGTCATAATCCATTATGGCTTTTCTATGTGCATATTGGGACATTGACAAGAAAAAAAGCAGAAAATCCATTCCCTTAGGCCATGAAGCAGAGGTGCTCAAAGAGCAAGTCTTTCCTTGTAGGACTCCAGCTGCCCACATTTAGCAGCAAAATAAGGCCAAGGCACATGAGTTTTTGTCTTGCAGTAGACCCTAGTGGTGTTTCATTCTTCAACTTATGCCACAGCACTTAGCAGTAAGTCTTCTGGGAGCTTCAAAATGTTGCATGTAGAAGAATGGGAATGAGGGACTGTTACATCAGAAGAAGCTAAAGAAGGGGCATTAACAATGAATGGCACACCTTCTTTTTGTTTAGGTGAAATTCACTAGTGCCGTGAAGCTGTCTGAAGGAGGGCCAGGAAGTGGCTTGGAGAATGGACGAGATGAAGAGGAGAATTTCTTCAAGCGTCTTGGTAAATGGCGCACCTGCCGAAGACATCCATCCAAGCTTCATCACACAGAAGAAAAAGATGGTTAGAAATCAGGGTTCTGTTTCTTCAGTCCTTTTTTGCTTCCCCTCCCCTACTCCATTCTTTGGTTACTTTTCTTCATCAATTTATCCTTTATCTTTTTTAAAACATGGTTTTTGAACTCATTCTGCTTCTCTCTCTGGCTCTGCATACTTTGTAGCCATTTTGTTCTTTTTTTCTTTTTATGCCATTTTGATTTCAGTGTAATTCTAACCAAGAAGGAAAAGCAAATATGGGCCAATAAATTAAACTAAAGTAACATTTGGACTTCCAAAAAATCAAGCCCTCTAGCTTTAGGGGGGGAAATCATTTGAAAGCAGGGGCCTGATTTCAAACATATTATGCTAAAATTTAATTTCACTCTTTGATGTGAAATTATGAATGTGCCCATCAGCTTTTATCTCCCATTATTGATCATCTACCATCTTCTGTAAAGCTCAGCACTGATGAAATGGAAAACCCTGTACAAAATGTGTTTTAATTATCTCTTTTCTTCTGTGTTTGCATGTCTTGTGTCTTCATACCATTTCTTAGAGAGATGCTGTTCTGCATTCTCAACAAAATTACTATTCTTTGAGACAAACAATTAATTGCTTTGTTATTTTTAAGCAGTGGCATCTGAAAAAACCCCTTCCTTCCTATTTTGGAAACTGTATTCTTCCAAGTACTTCACTGCCATCCAGTTGCAAATGTGAGCTTGTTACCAAGGAAACAACCTTGCATCTTGACATTCTTCTATTTTTGTATTGGAAAAGGAACACAGCATCCCATCTCAATGAGTTTTGTTCTCTGTATTTTTCATAGTACTCATAGTACTCAACATAATCCGACATTACATATTGCATTGTCAAACATGAAAGTTACATTACTACATCAGTGTATTTTTCCTTTGGCCATTGCTTCATCACACAATGCATTTCTAAACAAAGAGGGGTTCTGTACCAAATAAAGTGGGTCTTGATATTAGATGCTGTCCAAATGGAAAAGGTGGTTGGGCTCTTCCTGACTGTACTTAAGTCAGAAGGACTTTGGTCTTTGACTCCTCCCCTTTGAACAGACCCCAGTGCCATGTCATCAACTGGTTTGAAAGTCCCCTCAGTTTCAAAAGATGCATTTTTCAATATGCTATGGGGAGGAGTTTCTGTCTGAGAAGTGCAAGCTCTGTGGCTGCAAATAGGTTTATTGTTTGGAAATAGACTACTGTGTTAACTTATTTGAACTCAGAGTACAGTGCCTGGACCCAGGTCATTGTATAACAGATTTCAGTGTTCATTTTTAATTTTGAGACATTCATGCTAACAGAATTGTAATCTAAGCCCTTACGGCTATCATGTTAAAATAGGGATAATGGGTGATTCTGCCCTCTCCAGTTCGAGTCTACTGAGCCTCATCAGTCTGGCAGTACCTGGCCCTGCTCTGGTGAGGTAGCACTGCTGTTTTTATAATAAGTCCTTCTATTCAGTGACCACCCGTCAATATACATTATGTAAACCTTGAAGTTTTCCTCTCTCTACTACCCCATTGTAGTGAATGGAAGTGGGCACTCAGGAACTCACCTTGCCCAATGTAGGAGGGAAGAGCAAGTTAAACAAAGGATTTACAACTCAGTTCCACCTTTCCATGTGCCAGTAATGCAGTCACGTTATTATTCAGAGTGTGACAGGACGGTGGAAGAGGAGGACATAATATAGGCTTTGGTAGATAGAATCATAGAATTGAAGGTGATTTGAACATCATTTCCCACCAGGCTAGCTGGAAAGGCTAGCTCATTGAAGAGAGAGGAAAGCTTTAGCCCTCTTGCAGTACGTATGTTCCTAAGAGGGGATCAATTGGTTAGTAGATACTATGCTTTAATCTAGGCCAGTTGCACCCCGTTCCTCATCTCTTTGCTGCCCCCTGGGAAAATTCCAAACACCCATCGTTTGCAGCAGTTTGCCACCTAACACTGAGTCAGGCCATAGCCCAATGTAGTTGACTGACTGGCAGCAACTCTCAGGGGCAGGTCTCTGTTAGCCCTACCTAGAGACAAGGGCTGTTGAACCTGGGACATCTTGTATGCAGAGCACATGCTCCACCCATGAGTTACAGCCCTTCCCAATTAATATAATCACTACTTCAGCATTGCTTCTCCTCTCCCTGGTTTTGAGAGGAATGTGGGGGGCATAGCTGTCAAGTGTCCCTTATTTGAAGGGACAGTCCCTTATTCCAGCGCCATGTCCCGCTGCTGTCCCTTATTAATGGATGTCCCTTAAATGTCCCTTAAATGATGTCCCTTAAATTTCAAAGGAAGCAGCTCCTCTCCCTCCCTCCCTGCCGGCCAGGGAGGAGGGAGGCTCCAACTGTGTTGCTCACCCAATAATAAGTCTAAGAATGACTGGGGGGTGGAGCTTGCATGCCTTGTGTGTGGCTAGTTAATGCAAGCTGAGGGGTTTTTTGAATGCTGGATGCCATTTTGTTGCACGTGCTGCTGCAAACTTTGCAGTGCAAGGCCAGGCCGGGGAGCCATCTTAAGTTGAGGCTGCATAGGCCTTGTGGTGCATGGGATTCAGATTCTATTCAGTTGAACCTCTGGTTACAAAGTTGGTTGGACAGTGTTCTTGAAGCTACCCAGCATGAGTTTGAGCAGACTGCAGGAGGACAGGAAGACTGGAGTGCCTGGAACAGGTGAGGCTGCAGGTCCCTTATTTTGGCTGCTGGTCCCTTATTTTCAAATCTGTAAGTTGACAGCTATGGTGGGTGGTCTTATTCCACCCCCGCCCTGGTTTATTGCAGCCAGCCATTCACACTATATGGCCTTCCAGCTTCTGCATTTCACTTACCATGACATTCTGGGACTGAAAGCTTTGCTTGCCATACCTGAGTGGAGGAGGTCTGACTAAAAAGAGTCTCAAGGAAGAATAACTGAGGGAGATCTGTGGTGTTGTGGAGAACAAAGAGATAGCATTTGAGGTGCAGAGAACGGTGTAATGGGATGCAGAGAGACCTGTGCGGCAAAGAAAGCATGAAAAAGGGGAGAGGGAAACAGAAGTGCACAGAAACCTGATGGTGGAGAGACAGAGAAAAAGAATGAAGGAAACAGAGATGGTCCCATGTTACAGAGACCCGTAGTGATGCAGGGAGAAGAGTGCTATGGATTGCAAAGAAAAAGAGGTTGAGAAGAAGGGGTTGCAAGGAAACCTGTGGGTGGGGAAACAGAAAAAAGAGAGGCATAATAACAAAGGTGGAAGCCACAACCTGTGGTGGTGGTGCGGAGAAAGAAAGAAAGTAGAGCATGTGCTAGGGAAAGCACTAAAGGATAGAGAACTGACTGGAGAAAGAAAAGGAGTTAGCAAAAGGGTGGCGTGGTTCTCAGAATGACATTTGTGCATCTCTGCTCTGAAGTGCTGCCACATTACTGTGCATTACAGCAACTGTAGACATTGTTCTACCACAGCAATCATTTTCTACTAGTATTGGCTTAGGTATTAGTATGCATTTAGCCCCATGTTTTACTAGAGCTTAAATATGAATTACTCCTATCCTGCAACCTTAACTGTGTGGCCAGGCACTGTGCCCCCCCCCCGACTTTATAATTAAGATCCAGACAAGACACAATACTTTTGGGCCAAATAAGGCCATAACTTTATTGATTCCAGATGTAAGAGGTTTAGCATAGGCATTAGGCATTAGCCCATGTGCTGGCAGTATTACCGAAGGGGTTGGCCCTGAGGCGGGGAGGACCTATGACTTATATCAAATAGGATTCTCTCAGCAGAATTCTTGTCTTGACGGGTGCTATGGTCCTGGACCCCACCTGGGCGTCCAGACAAAAGCTCATCCTGCCAGATCCC